>NW_027419068.1:0-39527 GCF_009905375.1 Apium graveolens
GAAAGAAAAACCTGGAGATACCGGTAGCCGTGGTGAAGTGAAGCCTAAGGAGATTACAGTTTATGAATACTTTAGAAGACATCTGAATTTGGAACTTAGAACTTCTGCGTACTTTCCGTGCATTGATGTTGGTAAACCCAGCAAACCTATTTATCTCCCATTGGCGGTGAGTAAACATGATTGAGATATTTTTGCATATTAGTTTCTTTATCTTCAAATTTTGTTTTTACTTGAAGCGATTGATTTTTTGCCTGTTGTAATTTTTAGTTCTGTAGCCTGGTCTCCCTTCAGCGATATACAAAATTACTATCTTCTGTGCAAATAGCCTCTGTGTCATTGGTGGTAACTTTAATAATGGCATCAGCGGTGGTAGCATTGGTGATATCTCCAATCTTCATGTCTTCAATTTGGCTTGTCGATATCTTTCTGAGTTCTCTAGTAGCTTTCCTGACTTCTCGATAAGCCATTCTGGAGTTCTCGAATGACTTCTCTATAACATTAAATCTGTGACTTGTAGAGATCTTGACTTGGAGTATTTTTCTCCAAACAGATTTATTCAACTCCAAGCTTCTTCAAAATTCTTCTGAGGCATGATCTTCTTGATCTTCTTCTAGATAGAATCCTTATGCTTGATACTGTTTTAGGAAAAAGACTCAATCTGCTCCTTTGCATTTTTACAGACTTTAAGTGTTGCAAGTACAAAATATAAATTAAGATAACAATAAAACTTACTTAGGGTTGACAAAATGTCTTAGTTTTGTTAAAGTACAGGCATGTCTTTTACAACACATTTTAACTTTTTTCATGTAAAATTCATAATGTTACATATCTGTTTAAAATATTTATTTTTTTGAATTAAAGTTTAATATTTATAATTTTATTCAAAAAAGAAATTCGAAAAGTAATTTGTGAACATATTTTCTTTATTCATCTTAAAATAATAATGGAATTGTATTTTGGTACATATTTGACAAAATAATATCTTTTTGTACTAGTAGGCCTTTTGTGCTTGTCACTGGTAGCAAGAAAGTACAAAGTCGTTCACGTTGCCGGTTTCCATTTCCTACTGACCTTGTGGAAAGACCCAAAATTTATTAGAAAACTTTTTATTAAAATTTTGAGTTAAAAAGCATGTTTATAAATATAAGCATGGTTTACAATAATAAATTTTTATTACAATTGAATTAATAAAAGTTTTGATTATAATTACGTCAAAGTACATATGGTCAAGTCAAACAACTTATATGCTAGACACTATGAGTTGTATTTCTCATGGAATGTCTTCCCAATCTAGATTTTTCCCAATCAACGGTGGATGAAATATGGTATATGTAGTTTTTACCCACAATTTAGTGTCATTTTACATTTCAAATCAAATTGACTAATAATTAAATAAAATCAACAATCATATTATTATTCACTTTAATTCTTATGTTTAAATAAACAAAGAAATTAGTAAATATTTTTAAAAAACCTTATCATTTTTCAAATATGTATAAATTGTTTGTCAAAAATTTTTGTATCGTATCTTATACCTCTAGAAATTCAATTTGATTAAATATTGTTATGTAAACATTAATGTGTACATGACAATTAATTTCTACATTATGGGGACATGTTTTTTAGACTTAAATCTATTGTAATAGTATATTATAATCAAATTTAAAATTTTCGATAAAATGTCATTTTTAAGTTATGTTTTTTATACAATACTTACTACTTAATTTTTACAATGTCATTTTATTTACCATACAAAATAAATTAGGGTAATACTTATTTAGACTTGTACATCCACATCCAATTAATTTATATAATACATGAGCATACTATGTTCAATAAAAATTTAAACTATATTCGGCCCACTGAAACATATTATATACAATTGGGCCTCCAGAATAGAGAAAATAAAAAATGTAGGTAAAACCCTAATATAACCACAAGCGGCCGACTTAAAAAACAAAATAAACTTGTACATGGCTATGAAATAGTGTTTTGGTATTATTTATATTTGTGTGAAAGAGTGTTTTGGTGTGTAAGGTTAAACCCATCTTCAAATGAATTGGTGCAGGATTAAGTGGACAAGATTTGCAGATTATCATGAATTGATATTGTTTAACAAGGGTAAGGTAATAATTTATATTTTCCTATTTCTTTATTTCCCTTTCTTATGTGTTTTTGGCACAAACTTTTGTTAAAAATTAAACACTGCAATAAGTATCCCATTTTTCTTGTATATATGGATGTGGATTGACATGAAATGCCATTTGTATTTGTTTTAAATGATCTTGATATCAAGAATAATCCCTTTCAAGATTATATGTCAAATTTAAGAAAAAGAATTTAGTTACATTTGTAATAACTTTTTGTTCCTCATAAATAATCAAATACATGATATACTAAAAAAAATGAAAATTTATAGATAAGAAGCCCACATATTATTTATATTTTATCTTCATATTTGTTTGATTACACTATTAAATTTATTTTATGTTTATGTGTGAAAATTTTTAGAGACTATGGAGAGGAATTATATTTTTCTTGCTATTTGCAACAAGTTCCACAAACAATGAAGAAAGTGCTCCAAGTCCCTTCTTTTTCTCCTCTTCATCAATCTACTTGTGTAAGCTTTCTTTGTTCTTTTTAACTTTTACTATGCAAATATATAGCATAAATATAAATGTAGATAGTACAAGTGAAGCCCCATCACTATTTAACTTATATTACATGACACATGGTTGAAAATGAGATTTCTTACTTGATAAAGATGTAGGCTCTATTTGGGACAAATTATAGTGTTGTAAAAACTTATATTTCAATACATAAACAGGTAGGCAGGCTAACCATTTTCAGCCATAAGCTTATATTTGAATGGAGCTGACACTGAAAAAGTTTAAGATGCACTGAGGGTGCTTGACATTGTCTTGAGACAGCAAGCGGCTAAAAGGTATCCAGACGACCGGAACTAATTAAGAAACTTGCACTTTGAAATGATGCATTGCTTACTGTTATGAATGTGGAATATGCAGGATTGCCTTTTGGTGAGGCAGTCATTTTTTCCATGACGACTCTAGGATGCTTACTAGTGTTGGAGGAGGGGTTTCTGCTTGTCGTGGTCTCCATTCTAGTTTTCGTCCTACTCAGGGAGGATTGTCACTCAATTTAGGTAAGGATGCTATATTTTTCTGCCTAACCCCGTTTTCAAGATTATATCTCTAAAACACTTATTTCACTTGACTCCCTTATTTCACTTGATGCCCACTTACTCATTCATTTTTTCAGACGTGTCAACGACCATGATCCTTACTCCTGGGCCTGTAATTGATTTCCTGAGAGCCAATCAGGGTATACAGGATGCTCGTAGAATAGACTGGATTAAGGTAATTCATGAAATGACACCTGAAAAACCTGCATTATGCTTCTTCTTTTTATCTATTAAATTGTGCTTTTACAAATGCAACAGGCCAAGAAAATGCCGAGAAACGTGAGAGTCAAGGCCACGCATAGCAACCGAGAGCTTAAGATAAAAGGGTTGAGTGAGAAGCCTTGCAATGAGCTATAGTAAGTTGTTTAATTTTTTAATTCATTCCTTTTCTAATGTTCAAAATGAAGAGGCCTGTCTGTGAATTGATTCTCACTTTGTTTCTTTCTGTTTGAAGTTTCACATTGAAAGAAAAACCTGGAGATACCGGTAGCCGTGGTGAAGTGAAGCCTAAGGAGATTACAGTTTATGAATACTTTAGAAGACATCTGAATTTGGAACTTAGAACTTCTGCGTACTTTCCGTGCATTGATGTTGGTAAACCCAGCAAACCTATTTATCTCCCATTGGCGGTGAGTAAACATGATTGAGATATTTTTGCATATTCTAGTTTCTTTATCTTCTAATTTTGTTTTTACTTGAAGCGATTGATTTTTTGCCTGTTGTAATTTTTAGTTCTGTAGCCTGGTCTCCCTTCAGCGATATACAAAATTACTATCTTCTGTGCAAATAGCCTCTGTGTCATTGGTGGTAACTTAATAATGGCATCAGTGCTGGTAGCATTGGTGATATCTCCAATCTTCATGTCTTCAATTTGGCTTGTCGATATCTTTCTGAGTTCTCTAGTAGCTTTCCTGACTTCTCGATAAGCCATTCTGGAGTTCTCGAATGACTTCTCTATAACATTAAATCTGTGACTTGTAGAGATCTTGACTTGGAGTATTTTTCTCCAAACAGATTTATTCAACTCCAAGCTTCTTCAAAATTCTTCTGAGGCATGATCTTCTTGATCTTCTTCTAGATAGAATCCTTATGCTTGATACTGTTTTAGGAAAAAGACTCAAATCTGCTCCTTTGCATTTTTACAGACTTTAAGTGTTGCAAGTACAAAATATAAATTAAGATAACAATAAAACTTACTTAGGGTTGACAAAATGTCTTAGTTTTGTTAAAGTACAGGCATGTCTTTTACAACACATTTTAACTTTTTTCATGTAAAATTCATAATGTTACATATCTGTTTAAAATATTTATTTTTTTGAATTAAAGTTTAATATTTATAATTTTATTCAAAAAAGAAATTCGAAAAGTAATTTGTGAACATATCCTCTTTATTCATCTTAAAATAATAATGGAATTGTATTTTGGTACATATTTGACAAAATAATATCTTTTTGTACTAGTACGCCTTTTGTGCTTGTCACTGGTAGCAAGAAAGTACAAAGTCGGTTCACGTTGCCGGTTTCCATTTCCTACTGACCTTGTGGAAAGACCCAAAATTTATTAGAAAACTTTTTTATTGAAAATTTTGAGTTAAAAAGCATGTTTATAAATATAAGCATGGTTTACAATAATAAATTTTTATTACAATTGAAATTAATAAAAGTTTTGATTATAATTATGTCAAAGTACATATGGTCAAGTCAAACAACTTATATGCTAGACACTATGAGTTGTATTTCTCATGGAATGTCTTCCCAATCTAGATTTTTCCCAATCAACCAGTGGATGAAATATGGTATATGTAGTTTTACCCACAATTTAGTGTCATTTTTACATTTTCAAATCAAATTGACTAATAATTAAATAAAAATCAACAATCATATTATCATTCACTTTAATTCTTATGTTTAAATAAACAAAGAAATTAGTAAATATTTTTAAAAACCTTATCATTTTTCAAATATGTATAAATTGTTTGTCAAAAATTTTTGTATCGTATCTTATACCTCTAGAAATTCAATTTGATTAAATATTGTTATGTAAACATTAATTTGTACATGACAATTAATTTCTACATTATAGCGACATGTTTTTTAGACTTAAATCTATTGTAATAGTAATATTATCCTTGCTAGTAAGGGTTGTAGTTGTACATATATTATTGTTAATTGAGGTCAGTATGTGATTTATATATAATCAAATTTAAAATTTTCGATAAAATGTCATTTTTAAGTTATAGTTTTTATACAATACTTACTACTTAATTTTTACAATGTCATTTTATTTACCATACAAAATAAATTAGGGTAATACTTATTTAGACTTGTACATCCACATCCAATTAATTTATATAATACATGGAGCACACTATGTTGAATCAAAAATTTAAACTATATTCGGCCCACTGAAACATATTATATACAATTGGGCCTCCAGAATAGAGAAAATAAAAAATGTAGGTAAAACCCTAATATAACCACAAGCGGCCGACTTAAAAACAAAATAAACTTGTACATGGCTATGAAATAGTGTTTTGGTATTATTTATATTTTGTGTGAAAGAGTGTTTTGGTGCTGTAAGGTTAAACACATCTTCAAATGAATTGGTGCAGGATTAAGTGGACAAGATTTGCAGATTATCATGAATTGATATTGTTTAACAAGGGTAAGGTAATAATTTATATTTTCCTATTCTTTATTTCCCTTTCTTATGTGTTTTTTGCACAAACTTTTGTTAAAAATTAAAACACTGCAATAAGTATCCCATTTTTCTTGTATATATGGATGTGGATTGACATGAAATGCCATTTGTATTTGTTTTTAAATGATCTTGATATCAAGAATAATCCCTTTCAAGATTATATGTCAAATTTAAGAAAAAGAATTTAGTTACATTTGTAATAACTTTTTGTTCCTCATAAATAATCAAATACATGATATACTAAAAAAATGAAAATTTATAGATAAGAAGCCCACATATTATTTATATTTTATCTTCATATTTGTTTGATTACACTGTTAAATTTATTTTATGTTTATGTGTGAAAATTTTTTAGAGACATATGCAGAGGAATTATATTTTTCTTGCTATTTGCAACAAGTTCCACAAACAATGAAGAAAGTGCTCCAAGTCCCTTCTTTTTCTCCTCTTCATCAATCTACTTGTGTAAGCTTTCTTTGTTCTTTTTTAACTTTTACTATGCAAATATATAGCATAAATATAAATGTAGATAGTACAAGTGAAGCCCCATCACTATTTAACTTTATATTACATGACACATGGTTGAAAATGAGATTTCTTACTTGATAAAGATGTAGGCTCTATTTGGGACAAATTATAGTGTTGTAAAAACTTATATTTCAATACATAAACAGGTAGGCAGGCTAACCATTTTCAGCCATAAGCTTATATTTGAATGGAGCTGACACTGAAAAAGTTTAAGATGCACTGAGGGTACTTGACATTGTCTTGAGACAGCAAGCGGCTAAAAGGTATCCAGACGACCGGAACTAATTAGAAACTTGCACTTTGAAATGATGCATTGCTTACTGTTATGAATGTGGAATATGCAGGGATTGCCTTTTGGTGAGGCAGTCATTTTTCCATGACGACTCTAGGATGCTTACTAGTGTTGGAGGAGGGGTTTCTGCTTGTCGTGGTCTCCATTCTAGTTTTCGTCCTACTCAGGGAGGATTGTCACTCAATTTAGGTAAGGATGCTATATTTTTTCTGCCTAACCCCGTTTTCAAGATTATATCTCTAAAACACTTATTTCACTTGACTCCCTTATTTCACTTGATGCCCACTTACTCATTCATTTTTTCAGACGTGTCAACGACCATGATCCTTACTCCTGGGCCTGTAATTGATTTCCTGAGAGCCAATCAGGGTATACAGGATGCTCGTAGAATAGACTGGATTAAGGTAATTCATGAAATGACACCTGAAAAACCTGCATTGTGCTTCTTTTTTGTGTCTATTAAATTGTGCTTTTACAAATGCAACAGGCCAAGAAAATGCTGAGAAACAATGAGAGTCAAGGCCACGCATAGCAACCGAGAATTTAAGATAAAAGGGTTGAGTGAGAAGCCTTACAATGAGCTATAGTAAGTTGTTTAATTTTTTTAATTCATCCTTTTCTAATGTTCAAAATGAAGAGGCCTGTCTGTGAATTGATTCTCACTTTATTTCTTTCTGTTTGAAGTTTCACATTGAAAGAAAAACCTGGAGATACTGGTAGCCGTGGTGAAGTGAAGCCTAAGGAGATTACAGTTTATGAATACTTTAGAAGACATCTGAATTTGGAACTTAGAACTTCTGCGTACTTTCCGTGCATTGATGTTGGTAAACCCAGCAAACCTATTTATCTCCCATTGGCGGTGAGTAAACATGATTGAGATATTTTTGCATATTCTAGTTTCTTTATCTTCAAATTTTGTTTTTACTTGAAGCCGATTGATTTTTTGCCTAGTTGTAATTTTTAGTTCTGTAGCCTGGTCTCCCTTCAGCGATATACAAAATTACTATCTTCTGTGCAAATAGCCTATGTGTCATTGGTGGTAACTTTAATAATGGCATCAGCGGTGGTAGCATTGGTGATATCTCCAATCTTCATGTCTTCAATTTGGCTTGTCGATATCTTTCTGAGTTCTCTAGTAGCTTTCCTGACTTCTCGATAAGCCATTCTGGAGTTCTCGAATGACTTCTCTATAACATTAAATCTGTGACTTGTAGAGATCTTGACTTGGAGTATTTTTCTCCAAACAGATTTATTCAACTCCAAGCTTCTTCAAAATTCTTCTGAGGCATGATCTTTTTGATCTTCTTCCAGATAGAATCCTTATGCTTGATACTGTTTTAGGAAAAAGACTCAAGTCTGCTCCTTTGCATTTTTACAGACTTTAAGTGTTGCAAGTACAAAATATAAATTAAGATAACAATAAAACTTACTTAGGGTTGAAAAAATGTCTTAGTCTTGTTAAAGTACAGGCATGTCTTTTACAACACATTTTAACTTTTTTCATGTAAAATTCATAATGTTACATATCTGTTTAAAATATTTATTTTTTTGAATTAAAGTTTAATATTTATAATTTTATTCAAAAAAGAAATTCGAAAAGTAATTTGTGAACATATTTTCTTTATTCATCTTAAAATAATAATGGAATTGTATTTTGGTACATATTTGACAAAATAATATCTTTTTGTACTAGTACGCCTTTTGTGCTTGTCACTGGTAGCAAGAAAGTACAAAGTCGGTTCACGTTGCCGGTTTCCATTTCCTACTGACCTTGTGGAAAGACCCAAAATTTATTAGAAAACTTTTTTATTGAAAATTTTGAGTTAAAAAGCATGTTTATAAATATAAGCATGGTTTACAATAATAAATTTTTATTACAATTGAAATTAATAAAAGTTTTGATTATAATTATGTCAAAGTACATATGGTCAAGTCAAACAACTTATATGTTAGACACTATGAGTTGTATTTCTCATGGAATGTCTTCCCCATCTAGATTTTTCCCAATCAACCAGTGGATGAAATATGGTATATGTAGTTTTACCCACAATTTAGTGTCATTTTTACATTTTCAAATCAAATTGACTAATAATTTAATAAAAATCAACAATCATATTATCATTCACTTTAATTCTTATGTTTAAATAAACAAAGAAATTAGTAAATTTTTTTAAAAACCTTATCATTTTTCAAATAGGTATAAATTGTTTGTCAAAAATTTTTGTATCGTATCTTATACCTCTAGAAATTCAATTTGATTAAATATTGTTATGTAAACATTAATTTGTACATGACAATTAATTTCTACATTATAGCGACATGTTTTTTAGACTTAAATCTATTGTAATAGTAATATTATCCTTGCTAGTAAGGGTTGTAGTTGTACATATATTATTGTTAATTGAGGTCAGTATGTGATTTATATATAATCAAATTTAAAATTTTCGATAAAATGTCATTTTTAAGTTATATTTTTTATACAATACTTACTACTTAATTTTTACAATGTCATTTTATTTACCATACAAAATAAATTAGAGTAATACTTATTTAGACTTGTACATCCACATCGAATTAATTTATATAATACATGGAGCACACTAAATCAAAAATTTAAACTATATTCGGCCCACTGAAACCTATTATATACAATTGGGCCTCCAGAATAGAGAAAATAAAAAATGTAGGTAAAACCCTATTATAACCACAAGCGGCCGACTTAAAAACAAAATAAACTTGTACATGGCTATGAAATAGTGTTTTGGTATTATTTATATTTTGTGTGAAAGAGTGTTTTGGTGCTGTAAGGTTAAACACATCTTCAAATGAATTGGTGCAGGATTAAGTGGACAAGATTTGCAGATTATCATGAATTGATATTGTTTAACAAGGGTAAGGTAATAATTTATATTTTCCTATTCTTTATTTCCCTTTCTTATGTGTTTTTTGCACAAACTTTTGTTAAAAATTAAAACACTGCAATAAGTATCCCATTTTTCTTGTATATATGGATGTGGATTGACATGAAATGCCATTTGTATTTGTTTTTAAATGATCTTGATATCAAGAATAATCCCTTTCAAGATTATATCTCAAATTTAAGAAAAAGAATTTAGTTACATTTGTAATAACTTTTTTGTTCCTCATAAATAATCAAATACATGATATACTAAAAAAATGAAAATTTATAGATAAAAAGCCCACATATTATTTATATTTTATCTTCATATTTGTTTGATTACACTATTAAATTTATTTTATGTTTATGTGTGAAAATTTTTTAGAGACATATGCAGAGGAATTATATTTTTCTTGCTATTTGCAACAAGTTCCACAAACAATGAAGAAAGTGCTCCAAGTCCCTTCTTTTTCTCCTCTTCATCAATCTACTTGTGTAAGCTTTCTTTGTTCTTTTTTAACTTTTACTATGTAAATATATAGCATAAATATAAATGTAGATAGTACAAGTGAAGCCCCATCACTATTTAACTTTATATTACATGACACATGGTTGAAAATGAGATTTCTTACTTGATAAAGATGTAGGCTCTATTTGGGACAAATTATAGTGTTGTAAAAACTTATATTTCAATACATAAACAGGTAGGCAGGCTAACCATTTTCAGCCATAAGCTTATATTTGAATGGAGCTGACACCGAAAAAGTTTAAGATGCACTGAGGGTACTTGACATTGTCTTGAGACAGCAAGCGGTAAAAGGTATCCAGACGACCGGAACTAATTAGAAACTTGCACTTTGAAATGATGCATTGCTTACTGTTATGAATGTGGAATATGCAGGGATTGCCTTTTGGTGAGGCAGTCATTTTTCCATGACGACTCTAGGATGCTTACTAGTGTTGGAGGAGGGGTTTCTGCTTGTCGTGGTCTCCATTCTAGTTTTCGTCCTACTCAGGGAGGATTGTCACTCAATTTAGGTAAGGATGCTATATTTTTTCTGCCTAACCCCATTTTCAAGATTATATCTCTAAAACACTTATTTCACTTGACTCCCTTATTTCACTTGATGCCCACTTACTCATTCATTTTTTCAGACGTGTCAACGACCATGATCCTTACTCCTGGGCCTGTAATTGATTTCCTGAGAGCCAATCAGGGTATACAGGATGCTCGTAGAATAGACTGGATTAAGGTAATTCATGAAATGACACCTGAAAAACCTGCATTGTGCTTCTTTTTTGTGTCTATTAAATTGTGCTTTTACAAATGCAACAGGTCAAGAAAATGGTGAGAAACATGAGAGTCAAGGCCACGCATAGCAACCGAGAATTTAAGATAAAAGGGTTGAGTGAGAAGCCTTGCAATGAGCTATAGTAAGTTGTTTAATTTTTTTAATTCATCCTTTTCTAATGTTCAAAATGAAGAGGCCTGTCTGTGAATTGATTCTCACTTTATTTCTTTCTGTTTGAAGTTTCACATTGAAAGAAAAACCTGGAGATACCGGTAGCCGTGGTGAAGTGAAGCCTAAGGAGATTACAGTTTATGAATACTTTAGAAGACATCTGAATTTGGAACTTAGAACTTCTGCGTACTTTCCGTGCATTGATGTTGGTAAACCCAGCAAACCTATTTATCTCCCATTGGCGGTGAGTAAACATGATTGAGATATTTTTGCATATTCTAGTTTCTTTATGTTCTAATTTTGTTTTTACTTGAAGCGATTGATTTTTTGCCTGTTGTAATTTTTAGTTCTGTAGCCTGGTCTCCCTTCAGCGATATACAAAATTACTATCTTCTGTGCAAATAGCCTCTGTGTCATTGGTGGTAACTTAATAATGGCATCAGCGGTGGTAGCATTGGTGATATCTCCAATCTTCATGTCTTCAATTTGGCTTGTCGATATCTTTCTGAGTTCTCTAGTAGCTTTCCTGACTTCTCGATAAGCCATTCTGGAGTTCTCGAATGACTTCTCTATAACATTAAATCTGTGACTTGTAGAGATCTTGACTTGGAGTATTTTTCTCCAAACAGATTTATTCAACTCCAAGCTTCTTCAAAATTCTTCTGAGGCATGATCTTTTTGATCTTCTTCTAGATAGAATCCTTATGCTTGATACTGTTTTAGGAAAAAGACTCAAGTCTGCTCCTTTGCATTTTTACAGACTTTAAGTGTTGCAAGTACAAAATATAAATTAAGATAACAATAAAACTTACTTAGGGTTGAAAAAATGTCTTAGTCTTGTTAAAGTACAGGCATGTCTTTTACAACACATTTTAACTTTTTTCATGTAAAATTCATAATGTTACATATCTGTTTAAAATATTTATTTTTTTGAATTAAAGTTTAATATTTATAATTTTATTCAAAAAAGAAATTCGAAAAGTAATTTGTGAACATATCCTCTTTATTCATTTTAAAATAATAATGGAATTGTATTTTGGTACATATTTGAAAATATAATATCTTTTTGTACTAAGCCTTTTGTGCTTGTGACTGGTAGCAAGAAAATACAAAGTCTGTTCACGTTGCCGGTTTCCATTTCCTACTGACCTTGTGGAAAGACCCAAAATTTATTAGAAAACTTTTTTATTGAAAATTTTGAGTTAAAAAGCATGTTTATAAATATAAGCATGGTTTACAATAATAAATTTTTATTACAATTGAAATTAATAAAAGTTTTGATTATAATTACGTCAAAGTACATATGGTCAAGTCAAACAACTTATATGCTAGACACTATGAGTTGTATTTCTCATGGAATGTCTTCCCAATCTAGATTTTTCCCAATCAACCGGTGGATGAAATATGGTATATGTAGTTTTACCCACAATTTAGTGTCATTTTTACATTTTCAAATCAAATTGACTAATAATTAAATAAAAATCAACAATCATATTATCATTCACTTTAATTCTTATGTTTAAATAAACAAAGAAATTAGTAAATATTTTTAAAAACCTTATCATTTTTCAAATATGTATAAATTGTTTGTCAAAAATTTTTGTATCGTATCTTATACCTCTAGAAATTCAATTTGATTAAATATTGTTATGTAAACATTAATGTGTACATGACAATTAATTTCTACATTATAGGGACATGTTTTTAGACTTAAATCTATTGTAATAGTAATATTATAATCAAATTTAAAATTTTCGATAAAATGTCATTTTTAAGTTATGTTTTTTATACAATACTTACTACTTAATTTTTACAATGTCATTTTATTTACCATACAAAATAAATTAGAGTAATACTTATTTAGACTTGTACATCCACATCCAATTAATTTATATAATACATGGAGCACACTATGTTGAATCAAAAATTTAAACTATATTCGGCCCACTGAAACATATTATATACAATTGGGCCTCCAGAATAGAGAAAATAAAAAATGTAGGTAAAACCCTAATATAACCACAAGCGGCCGACTTAAAAACAAAATAAACTTGTACATGGCTATGAAATAGTGTTTTGGTATTATTTATATTTTGTGTGAAAGAGTGTTTTGGTGCTGTAAGGTTAAACACATCTTCAATTGAATTGGTGCAGGATTAAGTGGACAAGATTTGCAGATTATCATGAATTGATATTGTTTAACAAGGGTAAGGTAATAATTTATATTTTCCTATTTCTTTATTTCTCTTTCTTATGTGTTGTTTGCACAAACTTTTGTTAAAAATTAAAACACTGCAATAAGTATCCCATTTTTCTTGTATATATGGATGTGGATTGACATGAAATGCCATTTGTATTTGTTTTTAAATGATCTTGATATCAAGAATTATCCCTTTCAAGATTATATCTCAAATTTAAGAAAAAGAATTTAGTTACATTTGTAATAACTTTTTTGTTCCTCATAAATAATCAAATACATGATATACTAAAAAAATGAAAATTTATAGATAAAAAGCCCACATATTATTTATATTTTATCTTCATATTTGTTTGATTATACTGTTAAATTTATTTTATGTTTATGTGTGAAAATTTTTTAGAGACATATGCAGAGGAATTATATTTTTCTTGCTATTTGCAACAAGTTCCACAACAATGAAGAAAGTGCTCCAAGTCCCTTCTTTTTCTCCTCTTCATCAATCTACTTGTGTAAGCTTTCTTTGTTCTTTTTTAACTTTGACTATGTAAATATATTGCATAAATATAAATGTAGATAGTACAAGTGAAGCCCCATCACTATTTAACTTTATATTACATGACACATGGTTGAAAATGAGATTTCTTACTTGATAAAGATGTAGGCTCTATTTGGGACAAATTATAGTGTTGTAAAAACTTATATTTCAATACATAAACAGGTAGGCAGGCTAACCATTTTCAGCCATAAGCTTATATTTGAATGGAGCTGACACTGAAAAAGTTTAAGATCCACTGAGGGTGCTTGACATTGTCTTGAGACAGCAAGCGGTTAAAAGGTATCCAGACGACCGGAACTAATTTAGAAACTTGCACTTTGAAATGATGCATTGCTTACTGTTATGAATGTGGAATATGCAGGGATTGCCTTTTGGTGAGGCAGTCATTTTTCCATGACGACTCTAGGATGCTTACTAGTGTTGGAGGAGGGGTTTCTGCTTGTCGTGGTCTCCATTCTAGTTTTCGTCCTACTCAGGGAGGATTGTCACTCAATTTAGGTAAGGATGCTATATTTTTCTGCCTAACCGTGTTTTCAAGATTATATCTCTAAAACACTTATTTCACTTGACTCCCTTATTTCACTTGATGCCCAGTTACTCATTCATTTTTTTAGACGTGTCAACGACCATGATCCTTACTCCTGGGCCTGTAATTGATTTCCTGAGAGCCAATCAGGGTATACAGGACCCTCGTAGAATAGACTGGATTAAGGTAATTCATGAAATGACACCTGAAAAACCTGCATTGTGCTTCTTTTTTGTGTCTATTAAATTATGCTTTTACAAATGCAACAGGTCAAGAAAATGCTGAGAAACATGAGAGTCAAGGCCACGCATAGCAACCGAGAATTTAAGATAAAAGGGTTGAGTGAGAAGCCTTGCAATGAGCTATAGTAAGTTGTTTAATTTTTTTAATTCATCCTTTTCTAATGTTCAAAATGAAGAGGCCTGTCTGTGAATTGATTCTCACTTTGTTTCTTTCTGTTTGAAGTTTCATATTGAAAGAAAAACCTGGAGATACCGGTAGCCGTGGTGAAGTGAAGCCTAAGGAGATTACAGTTTATGAATACTTTAGAAGACATCTGAATTTGGAACTTAGAACTTCTGCGTACTTTCCGTGCATTGATGTTGGTAAACCCAGCAAACCTATTTATCTCCCATTGGCGGTGAGTAAACATGATTGAGATATTTTTGCATATTTTAGTTTCTTTATCTTCAAATTTTATTTTTACTTGAAGCGATTGATTTTTTGCCTATTGTAATTTTTAGTTCTGTAGCCTGGTCTCCCTTCAGCGATATACAAAATTACTATCTTCTATGCAAATAGCCTCTGTGTCATTGGTGGTAACTTTAATAATGGCATCAGCGGTGGTAGCATTGGTGATATCTCCAATCTTCATGTCTTCAATTTGGCTTGTCGATATCTTTCTGAGTTCTCTAGTAGCTTTCCTGACTTCTCGATAAGCCATTCTGGAGTTCTCGAATGACTTCTCTATAACATTAAATCTGTGACTTGTAGAGATCTTGACTTGGAGTATTTTTCTCCAAACACATTTATTCAACTCCAAGTTTCTTCAAAATTCTTCTGAGGCATGATCTTCTTGATCTTCTTCTAGATAGAATCCTTATGCTTGATACTGTTTTAGGAAAAAGACTCAAATCTGCTCCTTTGCATTTTTACAGACTTTAAGTGTTGCAAGTACAAAATATAAATTAAGATAACAATAAAACTTACTTAGGGTTGACAAAATGTCTTAGTTTTGTTAAAGTACAGCATGTCTTTTACAACACATTTTAACTTTTTTCATGTAAAATTCATAATGTTACATATCTGTTTAAAATATTTATTTTTTTGAATTAAAGTTTAATATTTATAATTTTATTCAAAAAAGAAATTTGAAAAGTAATTTGTGAACATATTTTTTTTATTCATCTTAAAATAATAATGGAATTGTATTTTGGTACATATTTGACAAAATAATATCTTTTTGTACTAGTAGGCCTTTTGTGCTTGTCACTGGTAGCAAGAAAGTACAAAGTCGGTTCACGTTGCGGGTTTCCATTTCCTACTGACCTTGTGGAAAGACCCAAAATTTATTAGAAAACTTTTTTATTAAAAATTTTGAGTTAAAAAGCATGTTTATAAATATAAGCATGGTTTACAATAATAAATTTTTATTACAATTGAAATTAATAAAAGTTTTGATTATAATTACGTCAAAGTACATATGGTCAAGTCAAACAACTTATATGCTAGACACTATGAGTTGTATTTCTCATGGAATGTCTTCCCAATCTAGATTTTTCCCAATCAACCGGTTGATGAAATATGGTATATGTAGTTTTACCCACAATTTAGTGTCATTTTTACATTTTCAAATCAAATTGACTAATAATTAAATAAAAATCAACAATCATATTATCATTCACTTTAATTCTTATGTTTAAATAAACAAAGAAATTAGTAAATATTTTTAAAAACCTTATCATTTTTCAAATATGTATAAATTGTTTGTCAAAAATTTTTGTATCGTATCTTATACCTCTAGAAATTCAATTTGATTAAATATTGTTATGTAAACATTAATGTGTACATGATAATTAATTTCTACATTATAGCGACATGTTTTTTAGACTTAAATCTATTGTAATAGTAATATTATAATCAAATTTAAAATTTTCAAAAAATGTCATTTTTAAGTTATGTTTTTTTATACAATACTTACTACTTAATTTTTACAATGTCATTTTATTTACCATACAAAATAAATTAGGGTAATACTTATTTAGACTTGTACATCCACATCCAATTAATTTATATAATACATGGAGCACACTATGTTGAATCAAAAATTTAAACTATATTCGGCCCACTGAAACATATTATATACAATTGGGCCTCCAGAATAGAGAAAATAAAAAATGTAGGTAAAACCCTAATATAACCACAAGCGGCCGACTTAAAAACAAAATAAACTTGTACATGGCTATGAAATAGTGTTTTGGTATTATTTATATTTTGTGTGAAAGAGTGTTTTGGTGCTCTAAGGTTAAACACATCTTCAAATGAATTGGTGCAGGATTAAGTGGACAAGATTTGCAGATTATCATGAATTGATATTGTTTAACAAGGGTAAGGTAATAATTTATATTTTCCTATTTCTTTATTTCTCTTTCTTATGTGTTGTTTCCACAAACTTTTGTTAAAAATTAAAACACTGCAATAAGTATCCCATTTTTCTTGTATATATGGATGTGGATTGACATGAAATGCCATTTGTATTTGTTTTTAAATGATCTTGATATCAAGAATAATCCCTTTCAAGATTATATGTCAAATTTAAGAAAAAGAATTTAGTTACATTTGTAATAACTTTTTTGTTCCTCATAAATAATCAAATACATGATATACTAAAAAAAATGAAAATTTATAGATAAGAAGCCCACATATTATTTATATTTTATCTTCATATTTGTTTGATTACACTATTAAATTTATTTTATGTTTATGTGTGAAAATTTTTTAGAGACATATGCAGAGGAATTATATTTTTCTTGCTATTTGCAACAAGTTCCACAACAATGAAGAAAGTGCTCCAAGTCCCTTCTTTTTCTCCTCTTCATCAATCTACTTGTGTAAGCTTTCTTTGTTCTTTTTTAACTTTTACTATGTAAATATATAGCATAAATATAAATGTAGATAGTACAAGTGAAGCCCCATCACTATTTAACTTTATATTACATGACACATGGTTGAAAATGAGATTTCTTAGTTGATAAAGATGTAGGCTCTATTTGGGACAAATTATAGTGTTGTAAAAACTTATATTTCAATACATAAACAGGTAGACAGGCTAACCATTTTCAGCCATAAGCTTATATTTGAATGGAGCTGACACTGAAAAAGTTTAAGATCCACTGAGGGTGCTTGACATTGTCTTGAGACAGCAAGCGGTTAAAAGGTATCCAGACGACCGGAACTAATTTAGAAACTTGCACTTTGAAATGATGCATTGCTTACTGTTATGAATGTGGAATATGCAGGGATTGCCTTTTGGTGAGACAGTCATTTTTCCATGACGACTCTAGGATGCTTACTAGTGTTGGAGGAGGGGTTTCTGCTTGTCGTGGTCTCCATTCTAGTTTTCGTCCTACTCAGGGAGGATTGTCACTCAATTTAGGTAAGGATGCTATATTTTTCTGCCTAACCGTGTTTTCAAGATTATATCTCTAAAACACTTATTTCACTTGACTCCCTTATTTCACTTCATGCCCAGTTACTCATTCATTTTTTTAGACGTGTCAACGACCATGATCCTTACTCCTGGGCCTGTAATTGATTTCCTGAGAGCCAATCAGGGTATACAGGACCCTCGTAGAATAGACTGGATTAAGGTAATTCATGAAATGACACCTGAAAAACCTGCATTGTGCTTCTTTTTTGTGTCTATTAAATTGTGCTTTTACAAATGCAACAGGTCAAGAAAATGCTGAGAAACATGAGAGTCAAGGCCACGCATAGCAACCGAGAATTTAAGATAAAAGGGTTGAGTGAGAAGCCTTGCAATGAGCTATAGTAAGTTGTTTAATTTTTTTAATTCATCCTTTTCTAATGTTCAAAATGAAGAGGCCTGTCTGTGAATTGATTCTCACTTTGTTTCTTTCTGTTTGAAGTTTCATATTGAAAGAAAAACCTGGAGATACCGGTAGCCGTGGTGAAGTGAAGCCTAAGGAGATTACAGTTTATGAATACTTTAGAAGACATCTGAATTTGGAACTTAGAACTTCTGCGTACTTTCCGTGCATTGATGTTGGTAAACCCAGCAAACCTATTTATCTCCCATTGGCGGTGAGTAAACATGATTGAGATATTTTTGCATATTTTAGTTTCTTTATCTTCAAATTTTATTTTTACTTGAAGCGATTGATTTTTTGCCTGTTGTAATTTTTAGTTCTGTAGCCTGGTCTCCCTTCAGCGATATACAAAATTACTATCTTCTATGCAAATAGCCTCTGTGTCATTGGTGGTAACTTTAATAATGGCATCAGCGGTGGTAGCATTGGTGATATCTCCAATCTTCATGTCTTCAATTTGGCTTGTCGATATCTTTCTGAGTTCTCTAGTAGCTTTCCTGACTTCTCGATAAGCCATTCTGGAGTTCTCGAATGACTTCTCTATAACATTAAATCTGTGACTTGTAGAGATCTTGACTTGGAGTATTTTTCTCCAAACACATTTATTCAACTCCAAGTTTCTTCAAAATTCTTCTGAGGCATGATCTTCTTGATCTTCTTCTAGATAGAATCCTTATGCTTGATACCGTTTAGGAAAAAGACTCAAATCTGCTCCTTTGCATTTTTACAGACTTTAAGTGTTGCAAGTACAAAATATAAATTAAGATAACAATAAAACTTACTTAGGGTTGACAAAATGTCTTAGTTTTGTTAAAGTACAGGCATGTCTTTTACAACACATTTTAACTTTTTTCATGTAAAATTCATAATGTTACATATCTGTTTAAAATATTTATTTTTTTGAATTAAAGTTTAATATTTATAATTTTATTCAAAAAAGAAATTTGAAAAGTAATTTGTGAACATATTTTTTTTATTCATCTTAAAATAATAATGGAATTGTATTTTGGTACATATTTGACAAAATAATATCTTTTTGTACTAGTAGGCCTTTTGTGCTTGTCACTGGTAGCAAGAAAGTACAAAGTCGGTTCACGTTGCCGGTTTCCATTTCCTACTGACCTTGTGGAAAGACCCAAAATTTATTAGAAAACTTTTTTATTAAAAATTTTGAGTTAAAAAGCATGTTTATAAATATAAGCATGGTTTACAATAATAAATTTTTATTACAATTGAAATTAATAAAAGTTTTGATTATAATTACCTCAAAGTACATATGGTCAAGTCAAACAACTTATATGCTAGACACTATGAGTTGTATTTCTCATGGAATGTCTTCCCAATCTAGATTTTTCCCAATCAACCGGTGGATGAAATATGGTATATGTAGTTTTACCCACAATTTAGTGTCATTTTTACATTTTCAAATCAAATTGACTAATAATTAAATAAAAATCAACAATCATATTATCATTCACTTTAATTCTTATGTTTAAATAAACAAAGAAATTAGTAAATATTTTTAAAAACCTTATCATTTTTCAAATATGTATAAATTGTTTGTCAAAAATTTTTGTATCGTATCTTATACCTCTAGAAATTCAATTTGATTAAATATTGTTATGTAAACATTAATGTGTACATGACAATTAATTTCTACATTACAGCGACATGTTTTTTAGACTTAAATCTATTGTAATAGTAATATTATAATCAAATTTAAAATTTTCGATAAAATATCATTTTTAAGTTATGTTTTTTTATACAATACTTACTACTTAATTTTTACAATGTCATTTTATTTACCATACAAAATAAATTAGGGTAATACTTATTTAGACTTGTACATCCACATCCAATTAATTTATATAATACATGGAGCACACTATGTTGAATCAAAAATTTAAACTATATTCGGCCCACTGAAACATATTATATACAATTGGGCCTCCAGAATAGAGAAAATAAAAAATGTAGGTAAAACCCTAATATAACCACAAGCGGCCGACTTAAAAACAAAATAAACTTGTACATGGCTATGAAATAGTGTTTTGGTATTATTTATATTTTGTGTGAAAGAGTGTTTTGGTGCTCTAAGGTTAAACACATCTTCAAATGAATTGGTGCAGGATTAAGTGGACAAGATTTGCAGATTATCATGAATTGATATTGTTTAACAAGGGTAAGGTAATAATTTATATTTTCCTATTTCTTTATTTCTCTTTCTTATGTGTTGTTTGCACAAACTTTTGTTAAAAATTAAAACACTGCAATAAGTATCCCATTTTTCTTGTATATATGGATGTGGATTGACATGAAATGCCATTTGTATTTGTTTTTAAATGATCTTGATATCAAGAATAATCCCTTTCAAGATTATATGTCAAATTTAAGAAAAAGAATTTAGTTACATTTGTAATAACTTTTTTGTTCCTCATAAATAATCAAATACATGATATACTAAAAAAAATGAAAATTTATAGATAAGAAGCCCACATATTATTTATATTTTATCTTCATATTTGTTTGATTACACTATTAAATTTATTTTATGTTTATGTGTGAAAATTTTTTAGAGACATATGCAGAGGAATTATATTTTTTTTGCTATTTGCAACAAGTTCCACAAACAATGAAGAAAGTGCTCTAAGTCCCTTCTTTTTCTCCTCTTCATCAATTTGTGTAAGCTTTCTTTGTTCTTTTTTAACTTTAAATATGCAAATATATAGCATAAATATAAATGTAGATAGTACAAGTGAAGCCCCATCACTATTTAACTATATATTACATGACACATGGTTGAAAATGAGATTTCTTACTTGATAAAGATGTAGGCTCTATTTGGGACAAATTATAGTAGTTGTAAAAACTTATATTTCAATACATAAACAGGTAGGCAGGCTAACCATTTTCATCCATAAGCTTATATTTGAATGGAGCTGACACTGAAAAAGTTTAAAATGCACTGAGGGTGCTTGACATTGTCTTGAGACAGCAAGCGGCTAAAAGGTATCCAGACGACCGGAACTAATTAAGAAACTTGCACTTTGAAATGATGCATTGCTTACTGTTATGAATGTGGAATATGCAGGGATTGCCTTTTGGTGAGGCAGTCATTTTTCTATGACGACTCTAGGATGCTTACTAGTGTTGGAGGAGGGGTTTCTGCTTGTCGTGGTCTCCATTCTAGTTTTCGTCCTACTCAGGGAGGATTGTCACTCAATTTAGGTAAGGATGCTATATTTTTTTCTGCCTAACCCCGTTTTCAAGATTATATCACTAAAACACTTATTTCACTTGACTCCCTTATTTCACTTGATGCCCACTTACTCATTCATTTTTCAGACGTGTCAACGACCATGATCCTTACTCCTGGGCCTGTAATTGATTTCCTCAGAGCCAATCAGGGTATACAGGATGCTCGTAGAATAGACTGGATTAAGGTAATTCGTGAAATGACACCTGAAAAACCTGCATTGTGCTTCTTCTTTTTTGTCTATTAAATTGTGCTTTTACAAATGCAACAGGCCAAGAAAATGCTGAGAAATATGAGAGTCAAGGCCACGCATAGCAACCGAGAATTTAAGATAAAAGGGTTGAGTGAGAAGCCTTGCAATGAGCTATAGTAAGTTGTTTAATTTTTTTAATTCATCCTTTTCTAATGTTCAAAATGAAGAGGCCTGTCTGTGAATTGATTCTCACTTTATTTCTTTATGTTTGAAGTTTCACATTGAAAGAAAAACCTGGAGATACCGGTAGCGGTGGTGAAGTGAAGCCTAAGAAGATTACAGTTTATGAATACTTTAGAAGACATCTGAATTTGGAACTTAGAATTTCTGCGTACTTTCCGTGCATTGATGTTGGTAAACCCAGCAAACCTATTTATCTCCCATTGGCGGTGAGTAAACATGATTGAGATATTTTTGCATATTTTAGTTTCTTTATCTTCAAATTTTGTTTTTACTTGAAGCGAGTGATTTTTTGCCTGTTGTAATTTTTAATTCTGTAGCCTGGTCTCCCTTCAGCGATATACAAAATTATTATCTTCTGTGCAAATAGCCTCTGTGTCATTGGTGGTAACTTTAATAATGGCATCAGCGGTGGTAGCATTTGTGATATCTCCAATCTTCATGTCTTCAATTTCGCTTGTCGATATCTTTCTGAGTTCTCTAGTAGCTTTCCTGACTTCTCGATAAGCCATTCTGGAGTTCTCGAATGACTTCTCTATAACATTAAATTTGTGACTTATAGAGATCTTGACTTGGAGTATTTTTCTCCAAACAGATTTATTCAACTCCAAGCTTCTTCAAAATTCTTCTGAGGCATGATCTTCTTGATCTTCTTCTAGTCCTTATGCTTGATACTGTTTTAGGAAAAAGACTCAAATCTGCTCCTTTGCATTTTTACAGACTTTAAGTGTTAGCAAGTACAAAATATAAATTAAGATAAGAATAAAACTTACTTAGGGTTGACAAAATGTCTTAGTTTTGTTAAAGTACAGGCATGTCTTTTACAACACATTTTAACTTTTTTCATGTAAAATTCATAATGTTACATATCTGTTTAAAATATTTATTTTTTTGAATTAAAGTTTAATATTTATAATTTTATTCAAAAAAGAAATTCGAAAAGTAATTTGTGAACATATTTTCTTTATTCATCTTAAAATAATAATCCTTATTATTAGACACATAAGAATTAAATCAACTTATATTCAATTTGATTAAATATTGTTATGTACACATAAGAAAGGGAAATAAAGAAATAGGAAAATATAAATTATTACCATACCCTTGTTAAACAATATCAATTCATGATAATGTGCAAATCTTGTCCACTTAATCCTGCACCAATTCATTTGAAGATGTGTTTAACCTTACAGCACCAAAACACTCTTTCACACAAAATATAAATAATACCAAAACACTATTTCATAGCCATGTACAAGTTTATTTTGTTTTTAAGTCAGCCGCTTGTGGTTATATTAGGGTTTTACCTACATTTTTTATTTTCTCTGTTCTGGAGGCCCAATTGTATATAATATGTTTCAGTGGGCGGAATATAGTTTAAATTTTTGATTCAACATAGTGTGCTCCATGTATTATATAAATTAATTGGATGTGGATGTACAAGTCTAAATAAGTATTACCCTAATTTATTTTGTATGGTAAATAAAATGACATTGTAAAAATTAAGTAGTACGTATTGTATAAAAAACATAACTTAAAAATGACATTTTATCGAAAATTTTAAATTTGATTATATATAAATCACATACTGACCTCAATTAACAATAATATATGTACAACTACAACCCTTACTAACAAGGATAATATTACTATTACAATAGATTTAAGTCTAAAAAACATGTCGCTATAATGTAGAAATTAATTGTCATGTACAAATTAATGTTTACATAACAATATTTAATCAAATTGAATTTCTAGAGGTATAAGATACGATACAAAAATTTTTGACAAACAATTTATACGTATTTGAAAAATGATAAGGTTTTTAAAAATATTTACTAATTTCTTTGTTTATTTAAACATAAGAATTAAAGTGAATGATAATATGATTGTTGATTTTTATTTAATTATTAGTCAATTTGATTTGAAAATGTAAAAATGACACTAAATTGTGGGTAAAACTACATATACCATATTTCATCCACTGGTTGATTGGGAAGACATTCCATGAGAAATACAACTCATAGTGTCTAGCATATAAGTTGTTTGACTTGACCATATGTACTTTGACGTAATTATAATCAAAACTTTTATTAATTTCAATTGTAATAAAAATTTATTATTGTAAACCATGCTTATATTTATAAACATGCTTTTTAACTCAAAATTTTCAATAAAAAAGTTTTCTAATAAATTTTGGGTCTTTCCACAAGGTCAGTAGGAAATGGAAACGGGCAATGTTCACTTTGTACTTTCTTGCTACTAGTGACAAGCACAAAAGGCGTACTAGTACAAAAAGATATTATTTTGTCAAATATGTACCAAAATACAATTCCATTATTATTTTAAGATGAATAAAGAGGATATGTTCACAAATTACTTTTCGAATTTCTTTTTTGAATTAAATTATAAATATTATACTTTAATTCAAAAAAATAAATATTTTAAACAGATATGTAACATTATGAATTTTACATGAAAAAAGTTAAAATGTGTTGTAAAAGACATGTCTGTACTTTAACAAAACTAACACATTTTGTCAACCCTAAGTAAGTTTTATTGTTATCTTAATTTATATTTTGTACTTGCAACACTTAAAGTCTGTAAAAATGCAAAGGAGCAGATTTGAGTCTTTTTCCTAAAACAGTATCAAGCATAAGGATTCTATCTAGAAGAAGATCAAGAAGATCATGCCTCAGAAAAATTTTGAAGAAGCTTGGAGTTGAATAAATCTGTTTGGAGAAAAATACTCCAAGTCAAGATTCACAGATTTAATGTTATAGAGAAGTCATTCGAGAACTCCAGAATGGCTTATCGAGAAGTCAGGAAAGCTACTAGAGAACTCATAAAGATATCGACAAGCCAAATTGAAGACATGAAGATTGGAGATATCACCAATGCTACCACCGCTGATGCCATTATTAAAGTTACCACCAATGACACAGAGGCTATTTGCACATAAGATAGTAATTTTGTATATCGCTGAAGGGAGACCAGGCTACAGAACTAAAAATTACAACAGGCAAAAAATCAATCGCTTCAAGTAAAAACAAAATTTGAAGATAAAGAAACTAAAATATGCAAAAATATCTCAATCATGTTTACTCACCGCCAATGGGAGATAAATAGGTTTGCTCGGTTTACCAACATCAATGCACGAAAGTACGCAGAAGTTCTAAGTTCCAAATTCAGATGTCTTCTAAAGTATTCATAAACTGTAATCTCCTTAGGCTTCACTTCACCACGACTACCGGTATCTCCAGGTTTTCTCTTTCAATGTGAAACTTCAAACAGAAAGAAACAAAGTGAGAATCAATTCACAGACAGGCCTCTTCATTTTGAACATTAGAAAAGGATGAATTAAAAAAATTAAACAACTTACTATAGCTCATTGCAAGGCTTCTCACTCAACCCTTTTATCTTAAATTCTCGGTTGCTATGCGTGGCCTTGACTCTCATGTTTCTCAGCATTTTCTTGGCCTGTTGCATTTGTAAAAGCACAATTTAATAGACAAAAAAGAAGAAGCACAATGCAGGTTTTTCAGGTGTCATTTCATGAATTACCTTAATCCAGTCTATTCTACGAGCATCCTGTATACCCTGATTGGCTCTCAGGAAATCAATTACAGGCCCAGGAGTAAGGATCATGGTCGTTGACACGTCTGAAAAAATGAATGAGTAAGTGGGCATCAAGTGAAATAAGGGAGTCAAGTGAAATAAGTGTTTTAGAGATATAATCTTGAAAACGGGTTAGGCAGAAAAAATATAGCATCCTTACCTAAATTGAGTGACAATCCTCCCTGAGTAGGACGAAAACTAGAATGGAGACTACGACAAGCAGAAACCCCTCCTCCAACACTAGTAAGCATCCTACAGTCGTCATGGAAAAATGACTGCCTCACCAAAAGGCAATCCCTGCATATTCCACATTCATAACAGTAAGCAATGCATCATTTCAAAGTGCAAGTTTCTTAATTAGTTCTGGTCGTCTGGAGCACAGTATGTTGAATCAAAAATTTAAACTATATTCGGCGCACTGAAACCTATTATATACAATTGGGCCTCCAGAATAGAGAAAATAAAAAATGTTGGTAAAACCCTAATATAACCACAAGCGGCCGACTTAAAAACAAAATAAACTTGTACATGGCTATGAAATAGTGTTTTGGTATTATTTATATTTTGTGTGAAAGAGTGTTTTGGTGTCGTAAGGTTAAACACATCTTCAAATGAATTGGTGCATGATTAAGTGGACAAGATTTGCAGATTATCATGAATTGATATTGTTTAACAAGGGTAAGGTAATAATTTATATTTCCTATTTCTTTATTTCCCTTTCTTATGTGTTTTTTGCACAAACTTTTGTTAAAAATTAAAACACTGCAATAAGTATCCCATTTTTCTTGTATATATGGATGCGGATTGACATGAAATGCCATTTGTATTTGTTTTTAAATGATCTTGATATCAAGAATAATCCCTTTCAAGATTATATGTCAAATTTAAGAAAAAGAATTTAGTTACATTTGTAATAACTTTTTTGTTCCTCATAAATAATCAAATACATGATATACTAAAAAAAATGAAAATTTATAGATAAGAAGCCCACATATTATTTATATTTTATCTTCATATTTGTTTGATTACACTGTTAAATTTATTTTATGTTTATGTGTGAAAATTGTTTAGAGACATATGCAGAGGAATTATATTTTTCTTGCTATTTGCAACAAGTTCCACAAACAATGAAGAAAGTGCTCCAAGTCCCTTCTTTTTCTCCTCTTCATCAATCTACTTGTGTAAGCTTTCTTTGTTCTTTTTTAACTTTTACTATACAATATATAGCATAAATATAAATGTAGATAGCACAAGTGAAGCCCCATCACTATTTAACTTTATATTACATGACACATGGTTGAAAATGAGATTTCTTACTTGATAAAGATGTAGGCTCTATTTGGAACAAATTATAGTGTTGTAAAAACTTATATTTCAATACATAAACAGGTAGGCAGGCTAACCATTTTCAGCCATAAGCTTATATTTGAATGGAGCTGACACTGAAAAAGTTTAAGATGCACTGAGGGTGCTTGACATTGTCTTGAGACATCAAGCGGCTAAAAGGTATCCAGACGACCGGAACTAATTAAGAAACTTGCACTTTGAAATGATGCATTGCTTACTGTTATGAATGTGGAATATGCAGGGATTGCCTTTTGGTGAGGCAGTCATTTTTCCATTGACGACTCTAGGATGCTTACTAGTGTTGGAGGAGGCGTTTCTTGCTTGTCGTGGTCTCCATTCTAGTTTTCGTCCTACTCAGGGAGGATTGTCACTCAATTTAGGTAAGGATGCTATATTTTTCTGCCTAACCGCGTTTTCAAGATTATATCTCTAAAACACTTATTTCACTTGACTCCCTTATTTCACTTGATGCCCAGTTACTCATTCATTTTTTCAGACGTGTCAACGACCATGATCCTTACTCCTGGGCCTGTAATTGATTTCCTGAGAGCCAATCAGGGTATACAGGACGCTCGTAGAATAGACTGGATTAAGGTAATTCATGAAATGACACCTGAAAAACCTGCATTGTGCTTCTTTTTTGTGTCTATTAAATTGTGCTTTTACAAATGCAACAGGTCCAAGAAAATGCTGAGAAACATGAGAGTCAAGGCCACGCATAGCAACCGAGAATTTAAGATAAAAGGGTTGAGTGAGAAGCCTTGCAATGAGCTATAGTAAGTTGTTTAATTTTTTTAATTCATCCTTTTCTAATGTTCAAAATGAAGAGGCCTGTCTGTGAATTGATTCTCACTTTGTTTCTTTCTGTTTGAAGTTTCATATTGAAAGAAAAACCTGGAGATACCGGTAGCCGTGGTGAAGTGAAGCCTAAGGAGATTACAGTTTATGAATACTTTAGAAGACATCTGAATTTGGAACTTAGAACTTCTGCGTACTTTCCGTGCATTGATGTTGGTAAACCGAGCAAACCTATTTATCTCCCATTGGTGGTGAGTAAACATGATTGAGATATTTTTGCATATTTTAGTTTCTTTATCTTCAAATTTTATTTTTAATTGAAGCGATTGATTTTTTGCCTGTTGTAATTTTTAGTTCTGTAGCCTGGTCTCCCTTCAGCGATATACAAAATTACTATCTTCTGTGCAAATAGCCTCTGTGTCATTGGTGGTAACTTTAATAATGACATCAGCGGTGGTAGCATTGGTGATATCTCCAATCTTCATGTCTTCAATTTGGCTTGTCGATATCTTTCTGAGTTCTCTAGTAGCTTTCCTGACTTCTCGATAAGCCATTCTGGAGTTCTCGAATAACTTCTCTATAACATTAAATCTGTGACTTGTAGAGATCTTGACTTGGAGTATTTTTCTCCAAACATATTTATTCAACTCCAAGTTTCTTCAAAATTCTTCTGAGGCATGATCTTCTTGATCTTCTTCTAGATAGAATCCTTATGCTTGATACTGTTTTAGGAAAAAGACTCAAATCTGCTCCTTTGCATTTTTACAGACTTTAAGTGTTGCAAGTACAAAATATAAATTATGCTAATAATAAAACTTACTTAGGGTTGACAAAATGTCTTAGTTTTGTTAAAATACAGGCATGTCTTTTACAACACATTTTAACTTTTTTTATGTAAAATTCATAATGTTACATATCTGTTTAAAATATTTATTTTTTTGAATTAAAGTTTAATATTTATAATTTTATTCAAAAAAGAAATTTGAAAAGTATTTTGTGAACATATTTTTTTTATTCATCTTAAAATAATAATGGAATTGTATTTTGGTACATATTTGACAAAATAATATCTTTTTGTACTAGTAGGCCTTTTGTGCTTGTCACTGGTAGCAAGAAAGTACAAAATCGGTTCACGTTGCCGGTTTCCATTTCCTACTGACCTTGTGGAAAGACCCAAAATTTATTAGAAAACTTTTTTATTAAAAATTTTGAGTTAAAAAGCATGTTTATAAATATAAGCATGGTTTATAATAATAAATTTTTATTACAATTGAAATTAATAAAAGTTTTGATTATAATTACGTCAAAGTACATATGGTCAAGTCAAACAACTTATATGCTAGACACTATGAGTTGTATTTCTCATGGAATGTCTTCCCAATCTAGATTTTTCCCAATCAACGGTGGATGAAATATGGTATATGTAGTTTTACCCACAATTTAGTGTCATTTTTACATTTTCAAATCAAATTGACTAATAATTAAATAAAAATCAACAATCATATTATCATTCACTTTAATTCTTATGTTTAAATAAACAAAGAAATTAGTAAATATTTTTAAAAACCTTATCATTTTTCAAATATGTATAAATTGTTTGTCAAAAATTTTTGTATCGTATCTTATACCTCTAGAAATTCAATTTGATTAAATATTGTTATGTAAACATTAATGTGTACATGACAATTAATTTCTACATTATAGGGACATGTTTTTTAGACTTAAATCTATTGTAATAGTAATATTATAATCAAATTTAAAATTTTCGATAAAATGTCATTTTTAAGTTATGTTTTTTATACAATACTTACTACTTAATTTTTACAATGTCATTTTATTTACCATACAAAATAAATTAGGGTAATACTTATTTAGACTTGTACATCCACATCCAATTAATTTATATAATACATGGAGCACACTATGTTGAATCAAAAATTTAAACTATATTCGGCCCACTGAAACATATTATATACAATTGGGCCTCCAGAATAGAGAAAATAAAAAATATAGGTAAAACCCTAATATAACCACAAGCGGCCGACTTAAAAACAAAATAAACTTGTACATGGCTATGAAATAGTGTTTTGGTATTATTTATATTTTGTGTGAAAGAGTGTTTTGGTGCTGTAAGGTTAAACACATCTTCAAATGAATTGGTGCAGGATTAAGTGGACAAGATTTGCAGATTATCATGAATTGATATTGTTTAACAAGGGTAAGGTAATAATTTATATTTTCGTATTTCTTTATTTCTCTTTCTTATGTGTTGTTTGCACAAACTTTTGTTAAAAATTAAAACACTGCAATAAGTATCCCATTTTTCTTGTATATATGGATGTGGATTGACATGAAATGCCATTTGTATTTGTTTTTAAATGATCTTGATATCAAGAATTATCCCTTTCAAGATTATATCTCAAATTTAAGAAAAAGAATTTAGTTACATTTGTAATAACTTTTTTGTTCCTCATAAATAATCAAATACATGATATACTAAAAAAATGAAAATTTATAGATAAGAAGCCCACATATTATTTATATTTTATCTTCATATTTGTTTGATTACACTGTTAAATTTATTTTATGTTTATGTGTGAAAATTTTTTAGAGACATATGCAGAGGAATTATATTTTTCTTGCTATTTGCAACAAGTTCCACAAACAATGAAGAAAGTGCTCCAAGTCCCTTCTTTTTCTCCTCTTCATCAATCTACTTATGTAAGCTTTCTTTGTTCTTTTTTAACTTTTACTATGTAAATATATAGCATAAATATAAATGTAGATAGTACAAGTGAAGCCCCATCACTATTTAACTTTATATTACATGACACATGGTTGAAAATGAGATTTCTTACTTGATAAAGATGTAGGCTCTATTTGGGACAAATTATAGTGTTGTAAAAACTTATATTTCAATACATAAACAGGTAGGCAGGCTAACCATTTTCAGCCATAAGCTTATATTTGAATGGAGCTGACACTGAAAAAGTTTAAGATCCACTGAGGGTGCTTGACATTGTCTTGAGACAGCAAGCGGTTAAAAGGTATCCAGACGACCGGAACTAATTTAGAAACTTGCACTTTGAAATGATGCATTGCTTACTGTTATGAATGTGGAATATGCAGGGATTGCCTTTTGGTGAGACAGTCATTTTTCCATGACGACTCTAGGATGCTTACTAGTGTTGGAGGAGGGGTTTCTTCTTGTCGTGGTCTCCATTCTAGTTTTCGTCCTACTCAGGGAGGATTGTCACTCAATTTAGGTAAGGATGCTATATTTTTCTGCCTAACCGCGTTTTCAAGATTATATCTCTAAAACACTTATTTCACTTGACTCCCTTATTTCACTTGATGCCCAGTTACTCATTCATTTTTTTAGACGTGCCAACGACCATGATCCTTACTCCTGGGCCTGTAATTGATTTCCTGAGAGCCAATCAGGGTATACAGGACCCTCGTAGAATAGACTGGATTAAGGTAATTCATGAAATGACACCTGAAAAACCTGCATTGTGCTTCTTTTTTGTGTCTATTAAATTGTGCTTTTACAAATGCAACAGGTCAAGAAAATGCTGAGAAACATGAGAGTCAAGGCCACGCATAGCAACCGAGAATTTAAGATAAAAGGGTTGAGTGAGAAGCCTTGCAATGAGCTATAGTAAGTTGTTTAATTTTTTTAATTCATCCTTTTCTAATGTTCAAAATGAAGAGGCCTGTCTGTGAATTGATTCTCACTTTGTTTCTTTCTGTTTGAAGTTTCATATTGAAAGAAAAACCTGGAGATACCGGTAGCCGTGGTGAAGTGAAGCCTAAGGAGATTAGAGTTTATGAATACTTTAGAAGACATCTGAATTTGGAACTTAGAACTTCTGCGTACTTTCCGTGCATTGATGTTGGTAAACCCAGCAAACCTATTTATCTGCCATTGGCGGTGAGTAAACATGATTGAGATATTTTTGCATATTTTAGTTTCTTTATCTTCAAATTTTATTTTTACTTGAAGCGATTGATTTTTTGCGTGTTGTAATTTTTAGTTCTGTAGCCTGGTCTCCCTTCAGCGATATACAAAATTACTATCTTCTATGCAAATAGCCTCTGTGTCATTGGTGGTAACTTTAATAATGGCATCAGCGGTGGTAGCATTGGTGATATCTCCAATCTTCATGTCTTCAATTTGGCTTGTCGATATCTTTCTGAGTTCTCTAGTAGCTTTCCTGACTTCTCGATAAGCCATTCTGGAGTTCTCGAATGACTTCTCTATAACATTAAATCTGTGACTTGTAGAGATCTTGACTTGGAGTATTTTTCTCCAAACACATTTATTCAACTCCAAGTTTCTTCAAAATTCTTCTGAGGCATGATCTTCTTGATCTTCTTCTAGATAGAATCCTTATGCTTGATACTGTTTTAGGAAAAAGACTCAAATCTGCTCCTTTGCATTTTTACAGACTTTAAGTGTTGCAAGTACAAAATATAAATTAAGATAACAATAAAACTTACTTAGGGTTGACAAAATGTCTTAGTTTTGTTAAAGTACACGCATGTCTTTTACAACACATTTTAACTTTTTTCATGTAAAATTCATAATGTTACATATCTGTTTAAAATATTTATTTTTTTGAATTAAAGTTTAATATTTATAATTTTATTCAAAAAAGAAATTTGAAAAGTAATTTGTGAACATATTTTTTTTATTCATCTTAAAATAATAATGGAAATGTATTTTGGTACATATTTGACAAAATAATATCTTTTTGTACTAGTAGGCCTTTTGTGCTTGTCACCGGTAGCAAGAAAGTACAAAGTCGGTTCACGTTGCCGGTTTCCATTTCCTACTGACCTTGTGGAAAGACCCAAAATTTATTAGAAAACTTTTTTATTAAAAATTTTGAGTTAAAAAGCATGTTTATAAATATAAGCATGGTTTACAATAATAAATTTTTATTACAATTGAAATTAATAAAAGTTTTGATTATAATTACGTCAAAGTACATATGGTCAAGTCAAACAACTTATATGCTAGACACTATGAGTTGTATTTCTCATGGAATGTCTTCCCAATCTAGATTTTTCCCAATCAACTGGTGGATGAAATATGGTATATCTAGTTTTACCCACAATTTAGTGTCATTTTTACATTTTCAAATCAAATTGACTAATAATTAAATAAAAATCAACAATCATATTATCATTCACTTTAATTCTTATGTTTAAATAAACAAAGAAATTAGTAAATATTTTTAAAAACCTTATCATTTTTCAAATATGTATAAATTGTTTGTCAAAAATTTTTGTATCGTATCTTATACCTCTAGAAATTCAATTTGATTAAATATTGTTATGTAAACATTAATGTGTACATGACAATTAATTTCTACATTATAGCTACATGTTTTTTAGACTTAAATCTATTGTAATAGTAATATTATAATCAAATTTAAAATTTTCGATAAAATGTCATTTTTAAGTTATGTTTTTTTATACAATACTTACTACTTAATTTTTACAATGTCATTTTATTTACCATACAAAATAAATTAGGGTAATACTTATTTAGACTTGTACATCCACATCCAATTAATTTATATAATACATGGAGCACACTATATTGAATCACTGAAACATATTATATATAATTGGGCTCGAGAATAGAGAAAATAAAAAATGTAGGTAAAACCCTAATATAACCACAAGCGGCCGACTTAAAAACAAAATAAACTTGTACATGGCTATGAAATAATGTTTTGGTATTATTTATATTTTGTGTGAAAGAGTTTTTGGTGCTGTAAGGTTAAACACATCTTCAAATGAATTGGTGCAGGATTAAGTGGACAAGATTTGCAGATTATCATGAATTGATATTGTTTAACAAGGGTAAGGTAATAATTTATATTTTCCTATTTCTTTATTTCTCTTTCTTATGTGTTGTTTGCACAAACTTTTGTTAAAAATTAAAACACTGCAATAAGTATCCCATTTTTCTTGTATATATGGATGTGGATTGACATGAAATGCCATTTGTATTTGTTTTTAAATGATCTTGATATCAAGAATAATCCCTTTCAAGATTATATGTCAAATTTAAGAAAAAGAATTTAGTTACATTTGTAATAACTTTTTTGTTCCTCATAAATAATCAAATACATGATATACTAAAAAAAATGAAAATTTATAGATAAGAAGCCCACATATTATTTATATTTTATCTTCATATTTGTTTGATTACACTCTTAAATTTATTTTATGTTTATGTGTGAAAATTTTTTAGAGACATATGGAGAGGAATTATATTTTTCTTGCTATTTGCAACAAGTTCCACAAATAATGAAGAAAGTGCTCTAAGTCCCTTCTTTTTCTCCTCTTCATCAATCTACTTGTGTAAGCTTTCTTTGTTCTTTTTTAACTTTTACTATGCAAATATATAGCATAAATATAAATGTAGATAGTACAAGTGAAGCCCCATCACTATTTAACTATATATTACATGACACATGGTTGAAAATGAGATTTCTTACTTGATAAAGATGTAGGCTCTATTTGGGACAAATTATAGTGTTGTAAAAACTTATATTTCAATACATAAACAGGTAGGCAGGCTAACCATTTTCAGCCATAAGCTTATATTTGAATGGAGCTGACACTAAAAAAGTTTAAGATGCACTGAGAGTGCTTGACATTGTCTTGAGACAGCAAGCGGCTAAAAGGTATCCAGACGACCGAAACTAATTAAGAAACTTGCACTTTGAAATGATGCATTGCTTACTGTTATGAATGTGGAATATGCAGGGATTGCCTTTTGGTGAGGCAGTCATTTTTCCATGACGACTCTAGGATGCTTACTAGTGTTGGAGGAGGGGTTTCTGCTTGTCGTGGTCTCCATTCTAGTTTTCGTCGTACTCAGGGAGGATTGTCACTCAATTTAGGTAAGGATGCTATATTTTTCTGCCTAACCCCGTTTTCAAGATTATATCTCTAAAACACTTATTTCACTTGACTCCCTTATTTCACTTGATGCCCACTTACTCATTCATTTTTTCAGACGTGTCAACGACCATGATCCATACTCCTGGGCCTGTAATTGATTTCCTGAGAGCCAATCAGGGTATACAGGATGCTCAGGGTATACAGGATGCTCGTAGAATAGACTGGATTAAGGTAATTCATGAAATGACACCTGAAAAACCTGCATTGTGCTTCTTCTTTTTTGTCTATTAAATTGTGCTTTTACAAATGCAACAGGCCAAGAAAATGCTGAGAAACATGAGAGTCAAGGCCACGCATAGCAACCGAGAATTTAAGATAAAAGGGTTGAGTGAGAAGCCTTGCAATAAGCTATAGTAAGTTGTTTAATTTTTTTAATTCATCCTTTTCTAATGTTCAAAATGAAGAGGCCTGTCTGTGAATTGATTCTCACTTTGTTTCTTTCTGTTTGAAGTTTCACATTGAAAGAAAAACCTGGAGATACTGGTAGCCGTGGTGAAGTGAAGCCTAAGGAGATTACAGTTTATGAATACTTTAGAAGACATCTGAATTTGGAACTTAGAACTTCTGCGTACTACTTTAGAAGACATCTGAATTTGGAACTTAGAACTTCTGCGTACTTTCTGTGCATTGATGTTGGTAAACCCAGCAAACCTATTTATCTCCCATTGGCGGTGAGTAAACATGATTGAGATATTTTTGCATATTCTAGTTTCTTTATCTTCTAATTTTGTTTTTACTTGAAGCGATTGATTTTTTGCCTGTTGTAATTTTTAGTTCTGTAGCCTGGTCTCCCTTCAGCCATATACAAAATTACTATCTTCTGTGCAAATAGCCTCTGTGTCATTGGTGGTAACTATAATAATGGCATCAGCGGTGGTAGCATTGGTGATATCTCCAATCTTCATGTCTTCAATTTGGCTTGTCGATATCTTTCTGAGTTCTCTACTAGCTTTTCTGACTTGTCGATAAGCCATTCTGGAGTTCTCGAATGACTTCTCTATAACATTAAATCTGTGACTTGTAGAGATCTTGACTTGGAGTATTTTTCTCCAAACAGATTTATTCAACTCCAAGCTTCTTCAAAATTCTTCTGAGGTATGATCTTCTTGATCTTCTTCGAGATAGAATCCTTATGCTTGATACTGTTTTAGGAAAAAGACTCAAATCTGCTCCTTTGCATTTTTACAGACTTTAAGTGTTGCAAGTACAAAATATAAATTAAGATAACAATAAAACTTACTTAGGGTTGACAAAATGTCTTAGTTTTGTTAAAGTACAAGCATGTCTTTTACAACACATTTTAACTTTTTTCATGTAAAATTCATAATGTTACATATCTGTTTAAAATATTTATTTTTTTGAATTAAAGTTTAATATTTATAATTTTATTCAAAAAAGAAATTCGAAAAGTAATTTGTGAACATATTTTCTTTATTCATCTTAAAATAATAATGGAATTGTATTTTGGTACATATTTGACAAAATAATATCTTTTTGTACTAGTACGCCTTTTGTGCTTGTCACTGGTAGCAAGAAAGTACAAAGTCGGTTCACGTTGCTGGTTTCCATTGGAAAGACCCAAAATTTATTAGAAAACTTTTTTATTGAAAATTTTGAGTTAAAAAGCATGTTTATAAATATAAGCATGGTTTACAATAATAAATTTTTATTACAATTGAAATTAATAAAAGTTTTGATTATAATTACGTCAAAGTACATATGGTCAAGTCAAACAACTTATATGCTAGACACTATGAGTTGTATTTCTCATGGAATATCTTCCCAATCTAGATTTTTCCCAATCAACCGGTGGATGAAATATGGTATATGTAGTTTTACCTACAATTTAGTGTCATTTTTACATTTTCAAATCATATTGACTAATAATTAAATAAAAATCAACAATCATATTATCATTCACTTTAATTCTTATGTTTAAATAAACAAAGAAATTAGTAAATATTTTTAAAAACCTTATCATTTTTCAAATATGTAAAAATTGTTTGTCAAAAATTTTTGTATCGTATCTTATACATCTAGAAATTCAATTTGATTAAATATTGTTATGTAAACATTAATTTGTACATGACAATTAATTTCTACATTATAGCGACATGTTTTTTAGACTTAAATCTATTGTAATAGTAATATTATCCTTGTTAGTAAGGGTTGTAGTTGTACATATATTATTGTTAATTGAGGTCAGTATGTGATTTATATATAATCAAATTTAAAATTTTCGATAAAATGTCATTTTTAAGTTATGTTTTTTATACAATACTTACTACTTAATTTTTACAATGTCATTTTATTTACCATACAAAATAAATTAGGGTAATACTTATTTAGAATTGTACATCCACATCCAATTAATTTATATAATACATGGAGCACACTATGTTGAATCAAAAATTTAAACTATATTAGGCCCACTGAAACATATTATATACAATTGGGCCTCGAGAATAGAGAAAATAAAAAATGTAGGTAAAACCCTAATATAACCACAAGCGGCCGACTTAAAAACAAAATAAACTTGTACATGGCTATGAAATAGTGTTTTGGTATTATTTATATTTTGTGTGAAAGAGTGTTTTGGTGTTGTAAGGTTAAACACATCTTCAAATGAATTGGTGCAGGATTAAGTGGACAAGATTTGCAGATTATCATGAATTGATATTGTTTAACAAGGGTAAGGTAATAATTTATATTTTCCTATTTCTTTATTTCCCTTTCTTATATGTTTTTTGCACAAACTTTTGTTAAAAATTAAAACACTGCAATAAGTATCCCATTTTTCTTGTATATATGGATGCGAATTGACATGAAATGCCATTTGTATTTGTTTTTAAATGATCTTGATATCAAGAATAATCCCTTTCAAGATTATATGTCAAATTTAAGAAAAAGAATTTAGTTACATTTGTAATAACTTTTTCGTTCCTCATAAATAATCAAATACATGATATACTAAAAAAATGAAAATTTATAGATAAGAAGCCCACATATTATTTATATTTTATCTTCATATTTGTTTGATTACACTGTTAAATTTATTTTATGTTTATGTGTGAAAATTTTTTAGAGACATATGCAGAGGAATTATATTTTTCTTGCTATTTGCAACAAGTTCCACAAACAATGAAGAAAGTGCTCCAAGTCCCTTCTTTTTCTCCTCTTCATCAATCTACTTGTGTAAGCTTTCTTTGTTCTTTTTTAACTTTTACTATGCAAATATATAGCATAAATATAAATGTAGATAGTACAAGTGAAGCCCCATCACTATTTAACTTTATATTACATGACACATGGTTGAAAATGAGATTTCTTACTTGATAAAGATGTAGGCTCTATTTGGGACAAATTATAGTGTTGTAAAAACTTATATTTCAATACATAAATAGGTAGGCAGGCTAACCATTTTCAGCCATAAGCTTATATTTGAATGGAGCTGACACTGAAAAAGTTTAAGATGCACTGAGGGTGCTTGACATTGTCTTGAGACAGCAAGCGGCTAAAAGGTATCCACACGACCGGAACTAATTAAGAAACTTGCACTTTGAAATGATGCATTGCTTACTGTTATGAATGTGGAATATGCAGGAATTGCCTTTTGGTGAGGCAGTCATTTTTCCATGACGACTCTAGGATGCTTACTAGTGTTGGAGGAGGGGTTTCTGCTTGTCCGTGGTCTCCATCTAGTTTTTTGTCCTACGCAGGGAGGATTGTCGCTCAATTAGGTAAGGCTGCTATATTTTTTTTCTGCCTAACCCCATTTTCAAGATTATATCTCTACAACACTATTTCACTTGACTCCCTTATTTCACTTGATGCCCACTTACTCATTCATTTTTTCAGACGTGTCAACGACCATGAATCCTTACTCTTGGGCCTGTAATTGATTTCCTGAGAGCCAATCAGGGTATACAGGATGCTCGTAGAATAGACCTGGATTAAGGTAATCATGAAATGACACCTGAAAAACCTGCATTATGCTTCTTCTTTTTGGTATATTAAATTGTGCTTTTACAATGCACAAGGTCAGAAAATGCTGAGAAACGTGAGAGTCAAGGCACACGCATAGCAACCGAGAATTTAAGATAAAAGGGTTGAGTGAGAAGCCTTGCAATGAGCTATAGTAAGTTGTTTAATTTTTTTAATTCATCCTTTTCTAATGTTCAAAATGAAGAGGCCTGTCTGTGAATTGATTCTCACTTTATTTCTTTCTGTTTGAAGTTTCACATTGAAAGAAAAACCTGGAGATACTGGTAGCCGTGGTGAAGTGAAGCCTAAGGAGATTACAGTTTATGAATACTTTAGAAGACATCTGAATTTGGAACTTAGAACTTCTGCGTACTACTTTAGAAGACATCTGAATTTGGAACTTAGAACTTCTGCGTACTTTCTGTGCATTGATGTTGGTAAACCCAGCAAACCTATTTATCTCCCATTGGCGGTGAGTAAACATGATTGAGATATTTTTGCATATTCTAGTTTCTTTATCTTCTAATTTTGTTTTTACTTGAAGCGATTGATTTTTTGCCTGTTGTAATTTTTAGTTCTGTAGCCTGGTCTCCCTTCACCATATACAAATTACTATCTTCTGTGCCCTC
>NW_027419069.1:0-138642 GCF_009905375.1 Apium graveolens
TAATTAATATTTCCTATTTCTTTATTTCCCTTTCCTTATGTGTTTTTTCCACAAACTTTTTGTTAAAAATTAAACACTGCAATAAGTATCCCCATTTTTCTTGTATATATGGATGTGGATTGAACTGAAATGCCATTTGTATTTGTTTTTAAATGCTCTTGATATCCAGAATAATCCCTTTCAAGATTATATGTCAATTAAGAAAAAGAATTTAGTTACATTTATAATAACTTTTTTGTTTCCTCATAAATAATCAAATACCGGATATACTAAAAAAATGAAAAATTTATAGATAAGAAGCCCACATATTATTTATATTTTAATCTTCATATTTGTTTGAGTTACACTATTAATTTATTTATGTTTATGTGTGAAATTTTTTAGAGACATGGAGAGGAATTAATATTTTTCTTGCTATTTGCAACAAGTTCCACAAACAATGAAGAAAGTGCTCCAAGTCCCTTCTTTTTCTCCTCTTCATCAATCTACTTGTGTAAGCTTTTCTTTGTTCTTTTTAACTTTTACTATTACAAATATATTGCATAAATATAAATGTAGATAGTACAAGTGAAGCCCCATCACTATTTAACTTTATATTACATGACACATGGTTGAAAATGAGATTTCTTACTTGATAAAGATGTAGGCTCTATTTGGGACAAATTATAGTGTTGTAAAAAACTTATATTTCAATACATAAACAGGTAGGCAGGCTAACCATTTTCAGCCATAAGCTTATATTTGAATGGAGCTGACACTGAAAAAGTTTAAGATGCACTGAGGGTGCTTGACATTGTCTTGAGACAATAAGCGGCTAAAAGGTATCCAGACGACCGGAACTAATTAAGAAACTTGCACTTTGAAATGATGCATTGCTTACTGTTATGAATGTGGAATATGCAGGGATTGTCTTTTGGTGAGGCAGTCATTTTTCCATGACGACTCTAGGATGCTTACTAGTGTTGGAGGAGGGGTTTCTGCTTGTCGTGGTCTCCATTCTAGTTTTCGTCCTACTCAGGGAGGATTGTCACTCAATTTAGGTAAGGATGCTATATTTTTCTGCCTAACCGCGTTTTCAAGATTATATCTCTAAAACACTTATTTCACTTGACTCCCTTATTTCACTTGATGCCCAGTTACTCATTCATTTTTTTAGACGTGTCAACGACCATGATCCTTACTCCTGGGCCTGTAATTGATTTCTTGAGAGCCAATCAGGGTATACAGGACCCTCGTAGAATAGACTGGATTAAGGTAATTCATGAAATGACACCTGAAAAACCTGCATTGTGCTTCTTTTTTGTGTCTATTAAATTGTGCTTTTACAAATGCAACAGGTCAAGAAAATGCTGAGAAACATGAGAGTCAAGGCCACGCATAGCAACCGAGAATTTAAGATAAAAGGGTTGAGTGAGAAGCCTTGCAATGAGCTATAGTAAGTTGTTTAATTTTTTTAATTCATCCTTTTCTAATGTTCAAAATGAAGAGGCCTGTCTGTGAATTGATTCTCACTTTGTTTCTTTCTGTTTGAAGTTTTATATTGAAAGAAAAACCTGGAGATACCGGTAGCCGTGGTGAAGTGAAGCCTAAGGAGATTACAGTTTATGAATACTTTAGAAGACATCTGAATTTGGAACTTAGAACTTCTGCGTACTTTCCGTGCATTGATGTTGGTAAACCCAGCAAACCTATTTATCTGCCATTGGCGGTGAGTAAACATGATTGAGATATTTTTGCATATTTTAGTTTCTTTATCTTCAAATTTTATTTTTACTTGAAGCGATTGATTTTTTGCGTGTTGTAATTTTTAGTTCTGTAGCCTGGTCTCCCTTCAGCGATATACAAAATTACTATCTTCTATGCAAATAGCCTCTGTGTCATTGGTGGTAACTTTAATAATGGCATCAGCGGTGGTAGCATTGGTGATATCTCCAATCTTCATGTCTTCAATTTGGCTTGTCGATATCTTTGTGAGTTCTCTAGTAGCTTTCCTGACTTCTCGATAAGCCATTCTGGAGTTCTCGAATGACTTCTCTATAACATTAAATCTGTGACTTGTAGAGATCTTGACTTGGAGTATTTTTCTCCAAACACATTTATTCAACTCCAAGTTTCTTCAAAATTCTTCTGAGGCATGATCTTCTTGATCTTCTTCTAGATAGAATCCTTATGCTTGATACTGTTTTAGGAAAAAGACTCAAATCTGCTCCTTTGCATTTTTACAGACTTTAAGTGTTGCAAGTACAAAATATAAATTAAGATAACAATAAAACTTACTTAGGGTTGACAAAATGTCTTAGTTTTGTTAAAGTACACGCATGTCTTTTACAACACATTTTAACTTTTTTCATGTAAAATTCATAATGTTACATATCTGTTTAAAATATTTATTTTTTTGAATTAAAGTTTAATATTTATAATTTTATTCAAAAAAGAAATTTGAAAAGTAATTTGTGAACATATTTTTTTTATTCATCTTAAAATAATAATGGAATTGTATTTTGGTACATATTTGACAAAATAATATCTTTTTGTACTAGTAGGCCTTTTGTGCTTGTCACCGGTAGCAAGAAAGTACAAAGTCGGTTCACGTTGCCGGTTTCCATTTCCTACTGACCTTGTGGAAAGACCCAAAATTTATTAGAAAACTTTTTATTAAAAATTTTGAGTTAAAAAGCATGTTCATAAATATAAGCATAGTTTACAATAATAAATTTTTATTACAATTGAAATTAATAAAAGTTTTGATTATAATTACGTCAAAGTACATATGGTCAAGTCAAACAACTTATATGCTAGACACTATGAGTTGTATTTCTCATGGAATGTCTTCCCAATCTAGATTTTTCCCAATCAACCGGTGGATGAAATATGGTATATCTAGTTTTACCCACAATTTAGTGTCATTTTTACATTTTCAAATCAAATTGACTAATAATTAAATAAAAATCAACAATCATATTATCATTCACTTTAATTCTTATGTTTAAATAAACAAAGAAATTAGTAAATATTTTTAAAAACCTTATCATTTTTCAAATATGTATAAATTGTTTGTCAAAAATTTTTGTATCGTATCTTATACCTCTAGAAATTCAATTTGATTAAATATTGTTATGTAAACATTAATGTGTACATGACAATTAATTTCTACATTATAGCGACATGTTTTTTAGACTTAAATCTATTGTAATAGTATTATTATAATCAAATTTAAAATTTTCGATAAAATGTCATTTTTAAGTTATGTTTTTTTATACAATACTTACTACTTAATTTTTACAATGTCATTTTATTTACCATACAAAATAAATTAGGGTAATACTTATTTAGACTTGTACATCCACATCCAATTAATTTATATAATACATGGAGCACACTATGTTGAATCACTGAAACATATTATATACAATTGGGCCTCCAGAATAGAGAAAATAAAAAATGTAGGTAAAACCCTAATATAACCACAAGCGGCCGACTTAAAAACAAAATAAACTTGTACATGGCTATGAAATAGTGTTTTGGTATTATTTATAATTTGTGTGAAAGAGTGTTTTGGTGCTGTAAGGTTAAACACATCTTCAAATGAATTGGTGCAGGATTAAGTGGACAAGATTTGCAGATTATCATGAATTGATATTGTTTAACAAGGGTAAGGTAATAATTTATATTTTCCTATTTCTTTATTTCTCTTTCTTATGTGTTGTTTGCACAAACTTTTGTTAAAAATTAAAACACTGCAATAAGTATCCCATTTTTCTTGTATATATGGATGTGGATTGACATGAAATGCCATTTGTATTTGTTTTTAAATGATCTTGATATCAAGAATAATCCCTTTCAAGATTATATGTCAAATTTAAGAAAAAGAATTTAGTTACATTTGTAATAACTTTTTTGTTCCTCATAAATAATCAAATACATGATATACTAAAAAAAATGAAAATTTATAGATAAAAGCCCACATATTATTTATATTTTATCTTCATATTTGTTTGATTACACTATTAAATTTATTTTATGTTTATGTGTGAAAATTTTTTAGAGACATATGCAGAGGAATTATATTTTTCTTGCTATTTGCAACAAGTTCCACAAACAATGAAGAAAGTGCTCCAAGTCCCTTCTTTTTCTCCTCTTCATCAATCTACTTGTGTAAGCTTTCTTTGTTCTTTTTTAACTTTTACTATGCAAATATATAGCATAAATATAAATGTAGATAGTACAAGTGAAGCCCCATCACTATTTAACTATATATTACATGACACATGGTTGAAAATGAGATTTCTTACTTGATAAAGATGTAGGCTCTATTTGGGACAAATTATAGTGTTGTAAAAACTTATATTTCAATACATAAACAGGTAGGCAGGCTAACCATTTTCAGCCATAAGCTTATATTTGAATGGAGCTGACACTGAAAAAGTTTAAGATGCACTGAGAGTGCTTGACATTGTCTTGAGACAGCAAGCGGCTAAAAGGTATCCAGACGACCGGAACTAATTAAGAAACTTGCACTTTGAAATGATGCATTGCTTACTGTTATGAATGTGGAATATGCAGGATTGCCTTTTGGTGAGGCAGTCATTTTTCCATGACGACTCTAGGATGCTTACTAGTGTTGGAGGAGGGGTTTCTGCTTGTCGTGGTCTCCATTCTAGTTTTCGTCCTACTCAGGGAGGATTGTCACTCAATTTAGGTAAGGATGCTATATTTTTTCTGCCTAACCCCGTTTTCAAGATTATATCTCTAAAACACTTATTTCACTTGACTCCCTTATTTCACTTGATGCCCACTTACTCATTCATTTTTTCAGACGTGTCAACGACCATGATCCTTACTCCTGGGCCTGTAATTGATTTCCTGAGAGCCAATCAGGGTATACAGGATGCTCGTAGAATAGACTGGATTAAGGTAATTCATGAAATGACACCTGAAAAACCTGCATTATGCTTCTTCTTTTTTGTCTATTAAATTGTGCTTTTACAAATGCAACAGGCCAAGAAAATGCTGAGAAACATGAGAGTCAAGGCCACGCATAGCAACCGAGAATTTAAGATAAAAGGGTTGAGTGAGAAGCCTTGCAATAAGCTATAGTAAGTTGTTTAATTTTTTTATATCATCCTTTTCTAATGTTCAAAATGAAGAGGCCTGTCTGTGAATTGATTCTCACTTTGTTTCTTTCTGTTTGAAGTTTCACATTGAAAGAAAAACCTGGAGATACTGGTAGCCGTGGTGAAGTGAAGCCTAAGGAGATTACAGTTTATGAATACTTTAGAAGACATCTGAATTTGGAACTTAGAACTTGTGCGTACTACTTTAGAAGACATCTGAATTTGGAACTTAGAACTTCTGCGTACTTTCTGTGCATTGATGTTGGTAAACCCAGCAAACCTATTTATCTTCCATTGGCGGTGAGTAAACATGATTGAGATATTTTTGCATATTCTAGTTTCTTTATCTTCTAATTTTGTTTTTACTTGAAGTGATTGATTTTTTGCCTGTTGTAATTTTTAGTTCTGTAGCCTGGTCTCCCTTGAGCCATATACAAAATTACTATCTTCTGTGCAAATAGCCTCTGTGTCATTGGTGGTAACTATAATAATGGCATCAGCGGTGGTAGCATTGGTGATATCTCCAATCTTCATGTCTTCAATTTGGCTTGTCGATATCTTTCTGAGTTCTCTAGTAGCTTTTCTGACTTGTCGATAAGCCATTCTGGAGTTCTCGAATGACTTCTCTATAACATTAAATCTGTGACTTGTAGAGATCTTGACTTGGAGTTTTTTCTCCAAACAGATTTATTCAACTCCAAGCTTCTTCAAAATTCTTCTGAGGTATGATCTTCTTGATCTTCTTCTAGATAGAATCCTTATGCTTGATACTGTTTTAGGATAAAGACTCAAATCTGCTCCTTTGCATTTTTACAGACTTTAAGTGTTGCAAGTACAAAATATAAATTAAGATAACAATAAAACTTACTTAGGGTTGACAAAATGTCTTAGTGTTGTTAAAATACAGGCATGTCTTTTACAACACATTTTAACTTTTTTCATGTAAAATTCATAATGTTACAAATCTGTTTAAAATATTTATTTTTTTGAATTAAAGTTTAATATTTATAATTTTATTCAAAAAAGAAATTCGAAAAGTAATTTGTGAACATATCCTCTTTATTCATTTTAAAATAATAATGGAATTGTATTTTGGTACATATTTGACAAAATAATATCTTTTTGTACTAGTACGCCTTTTGTGCTTGTCACTGGTAGCAAGAAAGTACAAAGTCGGTTCACGTTGCTGGTTTCCATTTCCTACTGACCTTGTGGAAAGACCCAAAATTTATTAGAAAACTTTTTTATTGAAAATTTTGAGTTAAAAAGCATGTTTATAAATATAAGCATGGTTTACAATAATAAATTTTTATTACAATTGAAATTAATAAAAGTTTTGATTATAATTACGTCAAAGTACATATGGTCAAGTCAAACAACTTATATGCTAGACACTATGAGTTGTATTTCTCATGGAATATCTTCCCAATCTAGATTTTTCCCAATCAACCAGTGGATGAAATATGGTATATGTAGTTTTACCTACAATTTAGTGTCATTTTTACATTTTCAAATCATATTGACTAATAATTAAATAAAAATCAACAATCATATTATCATTCACTTTAATTCTTATGTTTAAATAAACAAAGAAATTAGTAAATATTTTTAAAAACCTTATCATTTTTCAAATATGTATAAATTGTTTGTCAAAAATTTTTGTATCGTATCTTATACCTCTAGAAATTCAATTTGATTAAATATTGTTATGTAAACATTAATTTGTACATGACAATTAATTTCTACATTATAGCGACATGTTTTTTAGACTTAAATCTATTGTAATAGTAATATTATCCTTGGTAGTAAGGGTTGTAGTTGTACATATATTATTGTTAATTGAGGTCAGTATGTGATTTATATATAATCAAATTTAAAATTTTCGATAAAATGTCATTTTTAAGTTATGTTTTTATACAATACTTACTACTTATTTTTACAATGTCATTTTATTTACCATACAAAATAAATTAGGGTAATACTTATTTAGACTTGTACATCCACATCCAATTAATTTATATAATACATGGAGCACACTATGTTGAATCAAAAATTTAAACTATATTCGGCCCACTGAAACATATTATATACAATTGGGCCTCGAGAATAGAGAAAATAAAAAATGTAGGTAAAACCCTAATATAACCACAAGCGGCCGACTTAAAAACAAAATAAACTTGTACATGGCTATGAAATAGTGTTTTGGTATTATTTATATTTTGTGTGAAAGAGTGTTTTGGTGTTGTAAGGTTAAACACATCTTCAAATGAATTGGTGCAGGATTAAGTGGACAAGATTTGCAGATTATCATGAATTGATATTGTTTAACAAGGGTAAGGTAATAATTTATATTTTCCTATTTCTTTATTTCCCTTTCTTATATGTTTTTTGCACAAACTTTTGTTAAAAATTAAAACACTGCAATAAGTATCCCATTTTTCTTGTATATATGGATGCTGAATTGACATGAAATGCCATTTGTATTTGTTTTTAAATGATCTTGATATCAAGAATAATCCCTTTCAAGATTATATGTCAAATTTAAGAAAAAGAATTTAGTTACATTTGTAATAACTTTTTGTTCCTCATAAATAATCAAATACATGATATACTAAAAAAATGAAAATTTATAGATAAGAAGCCCACATATTATTTATATTTTATCTTCATATTTGTTTGATTACACTGTTAAATTTATTTTATGTTTATGTGTGAAAATTTTTTAGAGACATATGCAGAGGAATTATATTTTTCTTGCTATTTGCAACAAGTTCCACAAACAATGAAGAAAGTGCTCCAAGTCCCTTCTTTTTCTCCTCTTCATCAATCTACTTGTGTAAGCTTTCTTTGTTCTTTTTTAACTTTTACTATGCAAATATATAGCATAAATATAAATGTAGATAGTACAAGTGAAGCCCCATCACTATTTAACTTTATATTACATGACACATGGTTGAAAATGAGATTTCTTACTTGATAAAGATGTAGGCTCTATTTGGGACAAATTATAGTGTTGTAAAAACTTATATTTCAATACATAAATAGGTAGGCAGGCTAACCATTTTCAGCCATAAGCTTATATTTGAATGGAGCTGACACCGAAAAAGTTTAAGATGCACTGAGGGTACTTGACATTGTCTTGAGACAGCAAGCGGTTAAAAGGTATCCAGACGACCGGAACTAATTTAGAAACTTGCACTTTGAAATGATGCATTGCTTACTGTTATGAAGGTGGAATATGCAGGGATTGCCTTTTGGTGAGACAGTCATTTTTCCATGACGACTGTAGGATGCTTACTAGTGTTGGAGGAGGGGTTTCTGCTTGTCGTGGTCTCCATTCTAGTTTTCGTCCTACTCAGGGAGGATTGTCCCTCAATTTAGGTAAGGATGTTATATTTTTCTGCCTAACCCCGTTTTCAAGATTATATCTCTAAAACACTTATTTCACTTGACTCCCTTATTTCACTTGATGCCCAGTTACTCATTCATTTTTTCAGACGTGTCAACGACCATGATCCTTACTCCTGGGCCTGTAATTGATTTCCTGAGAGCCAATCAGGGTATACAGGATGCTCGTAGAATAGACTGGATTAAGGTAATTCATGAAATGACACTTGAAAAACCTCCATTGTGCTTCTTGTTTGTGTCTATTAAATTGTGCTTTTACAAATGCAACAGGCCAAGAAAATGCTGAGAAACAAGAGAGTCAAGGCCACGCATAGCAACCGAGAATTTAAGATAAAAGGGTTGAGTGAGAAGCCTTACAATGAGCTATAGTAAGTTGTTTAATTTTTTTAATTCATCCTTTTCTAATGTTCAAAATGAAGAGGCCTGTCTGTGAATTGATTCTCACTTTATTTCTTTCTGTTTGAAGTTTCACATTGAAAGAAAAACCTGGAGATACTGGTAGCCGTGGTGAAGTGAAGCCTAAGGAGATTACAGTTTATGAATACTTTAGAAGACATCTGAATTTGGAACTTAGAACTTCTGCGTACTTTCCGTGCATTGATGTTGGTAAACCCAGCAAACCTATTTATCTCCCATTGGCGGTGAGTAAACATGATTGAGATATTTTTGCATATTCTAGTTTCTTTATCTTCAAATTTTGTTTTTACTTGAACCGATTGATTTTTTGCCTATTGTAATTTTTAGTTCTGTAGCCTGGTATCCCTTCAGCGATATACAAAATTACTTTCTTCTGTGCAAATAGCCTATGTATCATTGGTGGTAACTTTAATAATGGCATCAGCGGTGGTAGCATTGGTGATATCTCCAATCTTCATGTCTTCAATTTGGCTTGTCGATATCTTTCTGAGTTCTCTAGTAGCTTTCCTGACTTCTCGATAAGCCATTCTGGAGTTCTCGAATGACTTCTCTATAACATTAAATCTGTGACTTGTAGAGATCTTGACTTGGAGTATTTTTCTCCAAACAGATTTATTCAACTCCAAGCTTCTTCAAAATTCTTCTGAGGCATAATCTTTTTGATCTTCTTCCAGATAGAATCCTTATGCTTGATACTGTTTTAGGAAAAAGACTCAAGTCTGCTCCTTTGCATTTTTACAGACTTTAAGTGTTGCAAGTACAAAATATAAATTAAGATAACAATAAAACTTACTTAGGGTTGAAAAAATGTCTTAGTCTTGTTAAAGTACAGGCATGTCTTTTACAACACATTTTAACTTTTTTCATGTAAAATTCATAATGTTACATATCTGTTTAAAATATTTATTTTTTTGAATTAAAGTTTAATATTTATAATTTTATTCAAAAAAGAAATTCGAAAAGTAATTTGTGAACATATTTTCTTTATTCATCTTAAAATAATAATGGAATTGTATTTTGGTACATATTTGACAAAATAATATCTTTTTGTACTAGTACGCCTTTTGTGCTTGTCACTGGTAGCAAGAAAGTACAAAGTCGGTTCACGTTGCCGGTTTCCATTTCCTACTGACCTTGTGGAAAGACCCAAAATTTATTAGAAAACTTTTTTATTGAAAATTTTGAGTTAAAAAGCATGTTTATAAATATAAGCATGGTTTACAATAATAAATTTTTATTACAATTGAAATTAATAAAAGTTTTGATTATAATTATGTCAAAGTACATATGGTCAAGTCAAACAACTTATATGTTAGACACTATGAGTTGTATTTCTCATGGAATAGTCTTCCCAATCTAGATTTTTCCCAATCAACCAGTGGATGAAATATGGTATATGTAGTTTTACCCACAATTTAGTGTCATTTTTACATTTTCAAATCAAATTGACTAATAATTAATAAAAATCAACAATCATATTATCATTCACTTTAATTCTTATGTTTAAATAAACAAAGAAATTAGTAAATTTTTTTAAAAACCTTATCATTTTTCAAATAGGTATAAATTGTTTGTCAAAAATTTTTGTATCGTATCTTATACCTCTAGAAATTCAATTTGATTAAATATTGTTATGTAAACATTAATTTGTACATGACAATTAATTTCTACATTATAGCGACATGTTTTTTAGACTTAAATCTATTGTAATAGTAATATTATCCTTGCTAGTAAGGGTTGTAGTTGTACATATATTATTGTTAATTGAGGTCAGTATGTGATTTATATATAATCAACTTTAAAATTTTCGATAAAATGTCATTTTTAAGTTATATTTTTTATACAATACTTACTACTTAATTTTTACAATGTCATTTTATTTACCATACAAAATAAATTAGAGTAATACTTATTTAGACTTGTACATCCACATTGAATTAATTTATATAATACATGGAGCACACTATGTTGAATCAAAAATTTAAACTATGTTCGGCCCACTGAAACCTATTATATACAATTGGGCCTCCACAATAGAGAAAATAAAAAATGTAGGTAAAACCCTATTATAACCACAAGCGGCCGACTTAAAAACAAAATAAACTTGTACATGGCTATGAAATAGTGTTTTGGTATTATTTATATTTTGTGTGAAAGAGTGTTTTGGTGCTGTAAGGTTAAACACATCTTCAAATGAATTGGTGCAGGATTAAGTGGACAAGATTTGGAGATTATCATGAATTGATATTGTTTAACAAGGGTAAGGTAATAATTTATATTTTCATATATCTTTATTTCCCTTTCTTATGTGTTTTTGCACAAACTTTTGTTAAAAATTAAAACACTGCAATAAGTATCCCATATTTCTTGTATATATGGATGTGGATTGACATGAAATGCCATTTGTATTTGTTTTTAAATGATCTTGATATCAAGAATTATCCCTTTCAAGATTATATCTCAAATTTAAGAAAAAGAATTTAGTTACATTTGTAATAACTTTTTTGTTCCTCATAAATAATCAAATACATGATATACTAAAAATGAAAATTTATAGATAAAAAGCCCACATATTATTTATATTTTATCTTCATATTTGTTTGATTACACTATTAAATTTATTTTATGTTTATGTGTGAAAATTTTTAGAGACATATGCAGAGGAATTATATTTTTCTTGCTATTTGCAACAAGTTCCACAAACAATGAAGAAAGTGCTCCAAGTCCCTTCTTTTTCTCCTCTTCATCAATCTACTTGTGTAAGCTTTCTTTGTTCTTTTTTAACTTTTACTATGTAAATATATAGCATAAATATAAATGTAGATAGTACAAGTGAAGCCCCATCACTATTTAACTTTATATTACATGACACATGGTTGAAAATGAGATTTCTTACTTGATAAAGATGTAGGCTCTATTTGGGACAAATTATAGTGTTGTAAAAACTTATATTTCAATACATAAACAGGTAGGCAGGCTAACCATTTTCAGCCATAAGCTTATATTTGAATGGAGCTGACACCGAAAAAGTTTAAGATGCACTGAGGGTACTTGACATTGTCTTGAGACAGCAAGCGGGTAAAAGGTATCCAGACGACCGGAACTAATTTAGAAACTTGCACTTTGAAATGATGCATTGCTTACTGTTATGAATGTGGAATATGCAGGAATTGCCTTTTGGTGAGGCAGTCATTTTTCCATGACGACTCTAGGATGCTTACTAGTGTTGGAGGAGGTGTTTCTGCTTGTCGTGGTCTCCATTCTAGTTTTTGTCCTACTCAGGGAGGATTGTCGCTCAATTTAGGTAAGGCTGCTATATTTTTTTCTGCCTAACCCCATTTTCAAGATTATATATCTAAAACACTTATTTCACTTGACTCCCTTATTTCACTTGATGCCCACTTACTCATTCATTTTTTCAGACGTGTCAACGACCATGATCCTTACTCCTGGGCCTGTAATTGATTTCCTGAGAGCCAATCAGGGTATACAGGATGCTCGTAGAATAGACTGGATTAAGGTAATCATGAAATGACACCTGAAAAACCTGCATTATGCTTCTTATTTTTTGTTTATTAAATTGTGCTTTTACAAATGCAACAGGTCAAGAAAATGCTGAGAAACGTGAGAGTCAAGGCCACGCATAGCAACCGAGAATTTAAGATAAAAGGTTTGAGTGAGAAGCCTTGCAATGAGCTATAGTAAGTTGTTTAATTTTTTTAATTCATCCTTTTCTAATGTTCAAAATGAAGAGGCCTGTCTGTGAATTAATTCTCACTTTATTTCATTCTGTTTGAAGTTTCACATTGAAAGAAAAACCTGGAGATACTGGTAGCCGTGGTGAAGTGAAGCCTAAGGAGATTACAGTTTATGAATACTTTAGAAGACATCTGAATTTGGAACTTAGAATTTCTGCGTACTTTCCGTGCATTGATGTTGGTAAACCCAGCAAACTTATTTATCTCCCATTGGCGGTGAGTAAACATGATTGAGATATTTTTGCATATTCTAGTTTCTTTATGTTCTAATTTTGTTTTTACTTGAAGCGATTGATTTTTTGCCTGTTGTAATTTTTAGTTCTGTAGCCTGGTCTCCGTTCAGCGATATACAAAATTACTATCTTCTGTGCAAATAGCCTCTGTGTCATTGGTGGTAACTTCAATAATGGCATCAGCGGTGGTAGCATTGGTGATATCTCCAATCTTCATGTCTTCAATTTGGCTTGTCGATATCTTTCTGAGTTCTCTAGTAGCTTTCCTGACTTCTCGATAAGCCATTCTGGAGTTCTCGAATGACTTCTCTATAACATTAAATCTGTGACTTGTACAGATCTTGACTTGGAGTATTTTTCTCCAAACAGATTTATTCAACTCCAAGCTTCTTCAAAATTCTTCTGAGGCATGATCTTTTTGATCTTCTTCCAGATAGAATCCTTATGCTTGATACTGTTTTAGGAAAAAGACTCAAGTCTGCTCCTTTGCATTTTTACAGACTTTAAGTGTTGCAAGTACAAAATATAAATTAAGATAACAATAAAACTTACTTAGGGTTGAAAAAATGTCTTAGTCTTGTTAAAGTACAGGCATGTCTTTTACAACACATTTTAACTTTTTTCATGTAAAATTCATAATGTTACAAATCTGTTTAAAATATTTATTTTTTTGAATTAAAGTTTAATATTTATAATTTTATTCAAAAAAGAAATTCGAAAAGTAATTTGTGAACATATCCTCTTTATTCATTTTAAAATAATAATGGAATTGTATTTTGGTACATATTTGACAAAATAATATCTTTTTGTACTAGTACACCTTTTGTGCTTGTGACTGGTAGCAAGAAAATACAAAGTCTGTTCACGTTGCCGGTTTCCATTTCCTACTGACCTTGTGGAAAGACCCAAAATTTATTAGAAAACTTTTTTATTGAAAATTTTGAGTTAAAAAGCATGTTTATAAATATAAGCATGGTTTACAATAATAAATTTTTATTACAATTGAAATTAATAAAAGTTTTGATTATAATTATGTCAAAGTACATATGGTCAAGTCAAACAACTTATATGTTAGACACTATGAGTTGTATTTCTCATGGAATGTCTTCCCCATCTAGATTTTTCCCAATCAACCAGTGGATGAAATATGGTATATGTAGTTTTACCCACAATTTAGTGTCATTTTTACATTTTCAAATCAAATTGACTAATAATTTAATAAAAATCAACAATCATATTATCATTCACTTTAATTCTTATGTTTAAATAAACAAAGAAATTAGTAAATTTTTTTAAAAACCTTATCATTTTTCAAATAGGTATAAATTGTTTGTCAAAAATTTTTGTATCGTATGTTATACCTCTAGAAATTCAATTTGATTAAATATTGTTATATAAACATTAATTTGTACATGACAATTAATTTCTACATTATAGCGACATGTTTTTTAGACTTAAATCTATTGTAATAGTAATATTATCCTTGCTAGTAAGGGTTGTAGTTGTACATATATTATTGTTAATTGAGGTCAGTATGTGATTTATATATAATCAACTTTAAAATTTTCGATAAAATGTCATTTTTAAGTTATATTTTTTATACAATACTTACTACTTAATTTTTACAATGTCATTTTATTTACCATACAAAATAAATTAGAGTAATACTTATTTAGACTTGTACATCCACATCCAATTAATTTATATAATACATGGAGCACACTATGTTGAATCAAAAATTTAAACTATATTCGGCCCACTGAAACATATTATATACAATTGGGCCTCCAGAATAGAGAAAATAAAAAATGTAGGTAAAACCCTAATATAACCACAAGCGGCCGACTTAAAAACAAAATAAACTTGGACATGGCTATGAAATAGTGTTTTGGTATTATTTATATTTTGTGTGAAAGAGTGTTTTGGTGCTGTAAGGTTAAACACATCTTCAATTGAATTGGTGCAGGATTAAGTGGACAAGATTTGCAGATTATCATGAATTGATATTGTTTAACAAGGGTAAGGTAATAATTTATATTTTCCTATTTCTTTATTTCTCTTTCTTATGTGTTGTTTGCACAAACTTTTGTTAAAAATTAAAACACTGCAATAAGTATCCCATTTTTCTTGTATATATGGATGTGGATTGACATGAAATGCCATTTGTATTTGTTTTTAAATGATCTTGATATCAAGAATTATCCCTTTCAAGATTATATCTCAAATTTAAGAAAAAGAATTTAGTTACATTTGTAATAACTTTTTTGTTCCTCATAAATAATCAAATACATGATATACTAAAAAAATGAAAATTTATAGATAAAAAGCCCACATATTATTTATATTTTATCTTCATATTTGTTTGATTATACTGTTAAATTTATTTTATGTTTATGTGTGAAAATTTTTTAGAGACATATGCAGAGGAATTATATTTTTCTTGCTATTTGCAACAAGTTCCACAACAATGAAGAAAGTGCTCCAAGTCCCTTCTTTTTCTCCTCTTCATCAATCTACTTGTGTAAGCTTTCTTTGTTCTTTTTTAACTTTTACTATGTAAATATATTGCATAAATATAAATGTAGATAGTACAAGTGAAGCCCCATCACTATTTAACTTTATATTACATGACACATGGTTGAAAATGAGATTTCTTACTTGATAAAGATGTAGGCTCTATTTGGGACAAATTATAGTGTTGTAAAAACTTATATTTCAATACATAAACACGTAGGCAGGCTAACCATTTTCAGCCATAAGCTTATATTTGAATGGAGCTGACACTGAAAAAGTTTAAGATCCACTGAGGGTGCTTGACATTGTCTTGAGACAGCAAGCGGTTAAAAGGTATCCAGACGACCGGAACTAATTTACAAACTTGCACTTTGAAATGATGCATTGCTTACTGTTACGAATGTGGAATATGCAGGGATTGCCTTTTGGTGAGGCAGTCATTTTTCCATGACGACTCTAGGATGCTTACTAGTGTTGGAGGAGGGGTTTCTGCTTGTCGTGGTCTCCATTCTAGTTTTCGTCCTACTCAGGGAGGATTGTCACTCAATTTAGGTAAGGATGCTATATTTTTCTGCCTAACCGTGTTTTCAAGATTATATCTCTAAAACACTTATTTCACTTGACTCCCTTATTTCACTTGATGCCCAGTTACTCATTCATTTTTTAGACGTGTCAACGACCATGATCCTTACTCCTGGGCCTGTAATTGATTTCCTGAGAGCCAATCAGGGTATACAGGACCCTCGTAGAATAGACTGGATTAAGGTAATTCATGAAATGACACCTGAAAAACCTGCATTGTGCTTCTTTTTTGTGTCTATTAAATTATGCTTTTACAAATGCAACAGGTCAAGAAAATGCTGAGAAACATGAGAGTCAAGGCCACGCATAGCAACCGAGAATTTAAGATAAAAGGGTTGAGTGAGAAGCCTTGCAATGAGCTATAGTAAGTTGTTTAATTTTTTTAATTCATCCTTTTCTAATGTTCAAAATGAAGAGGCCTGTCTGTGAATTGATTCTCACTTTGTTTCTTTCTGTTTGAAGTTTCATATTGAAAGAAAAACCTGGAGATACCGGTAGCGGTGGTGAAGTGAAGCCTAAGGAGATTACAGTTTATGAATACTTTAGAAGACATCTGAATTTGGAACTTAGAACTTCTGCGTACTTTCCGTGCATTGATGTTGGTAAACCCAGCAAACCTATTTATCTCCCATTGGCGGTGAGTAAACATGATTGAGATATTTTTGCATATTTTAGTTTCTTTATCTTCAAATTTTATTTTTACTTGAAGCGATTGATTTTTTGCCTATTGTAATTTTTAGTTCTGTAGCCTGGTCTCCCTTCAGCGATATACAAAATTACTATCTTCTATGCAAATAGCCTCTGTGTCATTGGTGGTAACTTTAATAATGGCATCAGCGGTGGTAGCATTGGTGATATCTCCAATCTTCATGTCTTCAATTTGGCTTGTCGATATCTTTCTGAGTTCTCTAGTAGCTTTCCTGACTTCTCGATAAGCCATTCTGGAGTTCTCGAATGACTTCTCTATAACATTAAATCTGTGACTTGTAGAGATCTTGACTTGGAGTATTTTTCTCCAAACACATTTATTCAACTCCAAGTTTCTTCAAAATTCTTCTGAGGCATGATCTTCTTGATCTTCTTCTAGATAGAATCCTTATGCTTGATACTGTTTTAGGAAAAAGACTCAAATCTGCTCCTTTGCATTTTTACAGACTTTAAGTGTTGCAAGTACAAAATATAAATTAAGATAACAATAAAACTTACTTAGGGTTGACAAAATGTCTTAGTTTTGTTAAAGTACAGACATGTCTTTTACAACACATTTTAACTTTTTTCATGTAAAATTCATAATGTTACATATCTGTTTAAAATATTTATTTTTTTGAATTAAAGTTTAATATTTATAATTTTATTCAAAAAAGAAATTTGAAAAGTAATTTGTGAACATTTTTTTTTATTCATCTTAAAATAATAATGGAATTGTATTTTGGTACATATTTGACAAAATAATATCTTTTTGTACTAGTAGGCCTTTTGTGCTTGTCACTGGTAGCAAGAAAGTACAAAGTCTGTTCACGTTGCGGGTTTCCATTTCCTACTGACCTTGTGGAAAGACCCAAAATTTATTAGAAAACTTTTTTATTAAAAATTTTGAGTTAAAAAACATGTTTATAAATATAAGCATGGTTTACAATAATAAATTTTTATTACAATTGAAATTAATAAAAGTTTTGATTATAATTACGTCAAAGTACATATGGTCAAGTCAAACAACTTATATGCTAGACACTATGAGTTGTATTTCTCATGGAATGTCTTCCCAATCTAGATTTTTCCCAATCAACCGGTTGATGAAATATGGTATATGTAGTTTTACCCACAATTTAGTGTCATTTTTACATTTTCAAATCAAATTGACTAATAATTAAATAAAAATCAACAATCATATTATCATTCACTTTAATTCTTATGTTTAAATAAACAAAGAAATTAGTAAATATTTTTAAAAACCTTATCATTTTTCAAATATGTATAAATTGTTTGTCAAAAATTTTTGTATAGTATCTTATACCTCTAGAAATTCAATTTGATTAAATATTGTTATGTAAACATTAATGTGTACATGATAATTAATTTCTACATTATAGCGACATGTTTTTTAGACTTAAATCTATTGTAATAGTAATATTATAATCAAATTTAAAATTTTCAAAAAAATGTCATTTTTAAGTTATGTTTTTTTATACAATACTTACTACTTAATTTTTACAATGTCATTTTATTTACCATACAAAATAAATTAGGGTAATACTTATTTAGACTTGTACATCCACATCCAATTAATTTATATAATACATGGAGCACACTATGTTGAATCAAAAATTTAAACTATATTCGGCCCACTGAAACATATTATATACAATTGGGCCTCCAGAATAGAGAAAATAAAAAATGTAGGTAAAACCCTAATATAACCACAAGCGGCCGACTTAAAAACAAAATAAACTTGTACATGGCTATGAAATAGTGTTTTGGTATTATTTATATTTTGTGTGAAAGAGTGTTTTGGTGCTCTAAGGTTAAACACATCTTCAAATGAATTGGTGCAGGATTAAGTGGACAAGATTTGCAGATTATCATGAATTGATATTGTTTAACAAGGGTAAGGTAATAATTTATATTTTCCTATTTCTTTATTTCTCTTTCTTATGTGTTGTTTCCACAAACTTTTGTTAAAAATTAAAACACTGCAATAAGTATCCCATTTTTCTTGTATATATGGATGTGGATTGACATGAAATGCCATTTGTATTTGTTTTTAAATGATCTTGATATCAAGAATAATCCCTTTCAAGATTATATGTCAAATTTAAGAAAAAGAATTTAGTTACATTTGTAATAACTTTTTTGTTCCTCATAAATAATCAAATACATGATATACTAAAAAAAATGAAAATTTATAGATAAGAAGCCCACATATTATTTATATTTTATCTTCATATTTGTTTGATTACACTATTAAATTTATTTTATGTTTCTGTGTGAAAATTTTTTAGAGACATATGCAGAGGAATTATATTTTTCTTGCTATTTGCAACAAGTTCCACAACAATGAAGAAAGTGCTCCAAGTCCCTTCTTTTTCTCCTCTTCATCAATCTACTTGTGTAAGCTTTCTTTGTTCTTTTTTAACTTTTACTATGTAAATATATAGCATAAATATAAATGTAGATAGTACAAGTGAAGCCCCATCACTATTTAACTTTATATTACATGACACATGGTTGAAAATGAGATTTCTTAGTTGATAAAGATGTAGGCTCTATTGGGACAAATTATAGTGTTGTAAAAACTTATATTTCAATACATAAACAGGTAGACAGGCTAACCATTTTCAGCCATAAGCTTATATTTGAATGGAGCTGACACTGAAAAAGTTTAAGATCCACTGAGGGTGCTTGACATTGTCTTGAGACAGCAAGCGGTTAAAAGGTATCCAGACGACCGGAACTAATTTAGAAACTTGCACTTTGAAATGATGCATTGCTTACTGTTATGAATGTGGAATATGCAGGGATTGCCTTTTGGTGAGACAATCATTTTTCCATGACGACTCTAGGATGCTTACTAGTGTTGGAGGAGGGGTTTCTGCTTGTCGTGGTCTCCATTCTAGTTTTCGTCTTACTCAGGGAGGATTGTCACTCAATTTAGGTAAGGATGCGATATTTTTCTGCCTAACCCGTGTTTCAAGATTATATCTCTAAAACACTTATTTCACTTGACTCCCTTATTTCACTTCATGCCCAGTTACTCATTCATTTTTTAGACGTGTCAACGACCATGATCCTTACTCCTGGGCCTGTAATTGATTTCCTGAGAGCCAATCAGGGTATACAGGACCCTCGTAGAATAGACTGGATTAAGGTAATTCATGAAATGACACCTGAAAAACCTGCATTGTGCTTCTTTTTTGTGTCTATTAAATTGTGCTTTTACAAATGCAACAGGTCCAAGAAAATGCTGAGAAACATGAGAGTCAAGGCCACGCATAGCAACCGAGAATTTAAGATAAAAGGGTTGAGTGAGAAGCCTTGCAATGAGCTATAGTAAGTTGTTTAATTTTTTTAATTCATCCTTTTCTAATGTTCAAAATGAAGAGGCCTGTCTGTGAATTGATTCTCACTTTGTTTCTTTCTGTTTGAAGTTTCATATTGAAAGAAAAACCTGGAGATACCGGTAGCCGTGGTGAAGTGAAGCCTAAGGAGATTACAGTTTATGAATACTTTAGAAAACATCTGAATTTGGAACTTAGAACTTCTGCGTACTTTCCGTGCATTGATGTTGGTAAACCCAGCAAACCTATTTATCTCCCATTGGCGGTGAGTAAACATGATTGAGATATTTTTGCATATTTAGTTTCTTTATCTTCAAATTTTATTTTTACTTGAAGCGATTGATTTTTTGCCTGTTGTAATTTTTAGTTCTGTAGCCTGGTCTCCCTTCAGCGATATACAAAATTACTATCTTCTATGCAAATAGCCTCTGTGTCATTGGTGGTAACTTTAATAATGGCATCAGCGGTGGTAGCATTGGTGATATCTCCAATCTTCATGTCTTCAATTTGGCTTGTCGATATCTTTCTGAGTTCTCTAGTAGCTTTCCTGACTTCTCGATAAGCCATTCTGGAGTTCTCGAATGACTTCTCTATAACATTAAATCTGTGACTTGTAGAGATCTTGACTTGGAGTATTTTTCTCCAAACACATTTATTCAACTCCAAGTTTCTTCAAAATTCTTCTGAGGCATGATCTTCTTGATCTTCTTCTAGATAGAATCCTTATGCTTGATACCGTTTAGGAAAAAGACTCAAATCTGCTCCTTTGCATTTTTACAGACTTTAAGTGTTGCAAGTACAAAATATAAATTAAGATAACAATAAAACTTACTTAGGGTTGACAAAATGTCTTAGTTTTGTTAAAGTACAGGCATGTCTTTTACAACACATTTTAACTTTTTTCATGTAAAATTCATAATGTTACATATCTGTTTAAAATATTTATTTTTTTGAATTAAAGTTTAATATTTATAATTTTATTCAAAAAAGAAATTTGAAAAGTAATTCGTGAACATATTTTTTTATTCATCTTAAAATAATAATGGAATTGTATTTTGGTACATATTGGACAAAATAATATCTTTTTGTACTAGTAGGCCTTTTGTGCTTGTCACTGGTAGCAAGAAAGTACAAAGTCGGTTCACGTTGCCCGTTTCCATTTCCTATTGACCTTGTGGAAAGACCCAAAATTTATTAGAAAACTTTTTTATTAAAATTTTGAGTTAAAAAGCATGTTTATTAATATAAGCATGGTTTACAATAATAAATTTTTATTACAATTGAAATTAATAAAAGTTTTGATTATAATTACCTCAAAGTACATATGGTCAAGTCAAACAACTTATATGCTAGACACTATGAGTTGTATTTCTCATGGAATGTCTTCCCAATCTAGATTTTTCCCAATCAACCGGTGGATGAAATATGGTATATGTAGTTTTACCCACAATTTAGTGTCATTTTTACATTTTCAAATCAAATTGACTAATAATTAAATAAAAATCAACAATCATATTATCATTCACTTTAATTCTTATGTTTAAATAAACAAAGAAATTAGTAAATATTTTTAAAAACCTTATCATTTTTCAAATATGTATAAATTGTTTGTCAAAAATTTTTGTATCGTATCTTATACCTCTAGAAATTCAATTTGATTAAATATTGTTATGTAAACATTAATTTGTACATGACAATTAATTTCTACATTATAGCGACATGTTTTTTAGACATAAATCTATTGTAATAGTAATATTATCCTTGCTAGTAAGGGTTGTAGTTGTACATATATTATTGTTAATTGAGGTCAGTATGTGATTTATATATAATCAAATTTAAAATTTTCGATAAAATGTCATTTTTAAGTTATATTTTTTATACAATACTTACTACTTAATTTTTACAATGTCATTTTATTTACCATACATAATAAATTAGGGTAATACTTATTTAGACTTGTACATCCACATCCAATTAATTTATATAATACATGGAGCACACTATGTTGAATCAAAAATTTAAACTATATTCGGCCCACTGAAACATATTATATACAATTGGGCCTCCAGAATAGAGAAAATAAAAAATATAGGTAAAACCCTAATATAACCACAAGCGGCCGACTTAAAAACAAAATAAACTTGTACATGGCTATGAAATAGTGTTTTGGTATTATTTATATTTTGTGTGAAAGAGTGTTTTGGTGCTCGTAAGGTTAAACACATCTTCAAATGAATTGGTGCAGGATTAAGTGGACAAGATTTGCAGATTATCATGAATTGATATTGTTTAACAAGGGTAAGGTAATAATTTATATTTTCCTATTTCTTTATTTCTCTTTCTTATGTGTTGTTTGCACAAACTTTTGTTAAAAATTAAAACACTGCAATAAGTATCCCATTTTTCTTGTATATATGGATGTGGATTGACATGAAATGCCATTTGTATTTGTTTTTAAATGATCTTGATATCAAGAATAATCCCTTTCAAGATTATATGTCAAATTTAAGAAAAAGAATTTAGTTACATTTGTAATAACTTTTTTGTTCCTCATAAATAATCAAATACATGATATACTAAAAAAAATGAAAATTTATAGATAAGAAGCCCACATATTATTTATATTTTATCTTCATATTTGTTTGATTACACTATTAAATTTATTTTATGTTTATGTGTGAAAATTTTTTAGAGACATATGCAGAGGAATTATATTTTTTTTGCTATTTGCAACAAGTTCCACAAACAATGAAGAAAGTGCTCTAAGTCCCTTCTTTTTCTCCTCTTCATCAATCTTGTGTAAGCTTTCTTTGTTCTTTTTTAACTTTACTATGCAAATATATAGCATAAATATAAATGTAGATAGTACAAGTGAAGCCCCATCACTATTTAACTATATATTACATGACACATGGTTGAAAATGAGATTTCTTACTTGATAAAGATGTAGGCTCTATTTGGGACAAATTATAGTGTTGTAAAAACTTATATTTCAATACATAAACAGGTAGGCAGGCTAACCATTTTCATCCATAAGCTTATATTTGAATGGAGCTGACACTGAAAAAGTTTAAAATGCACTGAGGGTGCTTGACATTGTCTTGAGACAGCAAGCGGCTAAAAGGTATCCAGACGACCGGAACTAATTAAGAAACTTGCACTTTGAAATGATGCATTGCTTACTGTTATGAATGTGGAATATGCAGGGATTGCCTTTTGGTGAGGCAGTCATTTTTCTATGACGACTCTAGGATGCTTACTAGTGTTGGAGGAGGGGTTTCTGCTTGTCGTGGTCTCCATTCTAGTTTTCGTCCTACTCAGGGAGGATTGTCACTCAATTTAGGTAAGGATGCTATATTTTTTTCTGCCTAACCCCGTTTTCAAGATTATATCACTAAAACACTTATTTCACTTGACTCCCTTATTTCACTTGATGCCCACTTACTCATTCATTTTTCAGACGTGTCAACGACCATGATCCTTACTCCTGGGCCTGTAATTGATTTCCTCAGAGCCAATCAGGGTATACAGGATGCTCGTAGAATAGACTGGATTAAGGTAATTCGTGAAATGACACCTGAAAAACCTGCATTGTGCTTCTTCTTTTTTGTCTATTAAATTGTGCTTTTACAAATGCAACAGGCCAAGAAAATGCTGAGAAATATGAGAGTCAAGGCCACGCATAGCAACCGAGAATTTAAGATAAAAGGGTTGAGTGAGAAGCCTTGCAATGAGCTATAGTAAGTTGTTTAATTTTTTTAATTCATCCTTTTCTAATGTTCAAAATGAAGAGGCCTGTCTGTGAATTGATTCTCACTTTATTTCTTTCTGTTTGAAGTTTCACATTGAAAGAAAAACCTGGAGATACCGGTAGCGGTGGTGAAGTGAAGCCTAAGAAGATTACAGTTTATGAATACTTTAGAAGACATCTGAATTTGGAACTTAGAATTTCTGCGTACTTTCCGTGCATTGATGTTGGTAAACCCAGCAAACCTATTTATCTCCCATTGGCGGTGAGTAAACATGATTGAGATATTTTTGCATATTCTAGTTTCTTTATCTTCTAATTTTGTTTTTACTTGAAGCGATTGATTTTTTGCCTGTTGTAATTTTTAGTTCTGTAGCCTGGTCTCTCTTTAGCGATATACAAAATTACTATCTTCTGTGCAAATAGCCTCTGTGTCATTGGTGGTAACTTTAATAATGGCATCAGCGGTGGTAGCATTTGTGATATCTCCAATCTTCATGTCTTCAATTTCGCTTGTCGATATCTTTCTGAGTTCTCTAGTAGCTTTCCTGACTTCTCGATAAGCCATTCTGGAGTTCTCGAATGACTTCTCTATAACATTAAATTTGTGACTTGTAGAGATCTTGACTTGGAGTATTTTTCTCCAAACAGATTTATTCAACTCCAAGCTTCTTCAAAATTCTTCTGAGGCATGATCTTCTTGATCTTCTTCTAGTCCTTATGCTTGATACTGTTTTAGGAAAAAGACTCAAATCTGCTCCTTTGCATTTTTACAGACTTTAAGTGTTAGCAAGTACAAAATATAAATTAAGATAAGAATAAAACTTACTTAGGGTTGACAAAATGTCTTAGTTTTGTTAAAGTACAGGCATGTCTTTTACAACACATTTTAACTTTTTTCATGTAAAATTCATAATGTTACATATCTGTTTAAAATATTTATTTTTTTGAATTAAAGTTTAATATTTATAATTTTATTCAAAAAAGAAATTCGAAAAGTAATTTGTGAACATATTTTCTTTATTCATCTTAAAATAATAATCCTTATTATTAGACACATAAGAATTAAATCAACTTATATTCAATTTGATTAAATATTGTTATGTACACATAAGAAAGGGAAATAAAGAAATAGGAAAATATAAATTATTACCATACCCTTGTTAAACAATATCAATTCATGATAATCTGCAAATCTTGTCCACTTAATCCTGCACCAATTCATTTGAAGATGTGTTTAACCTTACAGCACCAAAACACTCTTTCACACAAAATATAAATAATACCAAAACACTATTTCATAGCCATGTACAAGTTTATTTTGTTTTTAAGTCAGCCGCTTGTGGTTATATTAGGGTTTTACCTACATTTTTTATTTTCTCTGTTCTGGAGGCCCAATTGTATATAATATGTTTCAGTGGGCGGAATATAGTTTAAATTTTTGATTCAACATAGTGTGCTCCATGTATTATATAAATTAATTGGATGTGGATGTACAAGTCTAAATAAGTATTACCCTAATTTATTTTGTATGGTAAATAAAATGACATTGTAAAAATTAAGTAGTACGTATTGTATAAAAAACATAACTTAAAAATGACATTTTATCGAAAATTTTAAATTTGATTATATATAAATCACATACTGACCTCAATTAACAATAATATATGTACAACTACAACCCTTACTAACAAGGATAATATTACTATTACAATAGATTTAAGTCTAAAAAACATGTCGCTATAATGTAGAAATTAATTGTCATGTACAAATTAATGTTTACATAACAATATTTAATCAAATTGAATTTCTAGAGGTATAAGATACGATACAAAAATTTTTGACAAACAATTTATACGTATTTGAAAAATGATAAGGTTTTTAAAAATATTTACTAATTTCTTTGTTTATTTAAACATAAGAATTAAAGTGAATGATAATATGATTGTTGATTTTTATTTAATTATTAGTCAATTTGATTTGAAAATGTAAAAATGACACTAAATTGTGGGTAAAACTACATATACCATATTTCATCCACTGGTTGATTGGGAAGACATTCCATGAGAAATACAACTCATAGTGTCTAGCATATAAGTTGTTTGACTTGACCATATGTACTTTGACGTAATTATAATCAAAACTTTTATTAATTTCAATTGTAATAAAAATTTATTATTGTAAACCATGCTTATATTTATAAACATGCTTTTTAACTCAAAATTTTCAATAAAAAAGTTTTCTAATAAATTTTGGGTCTTTCCACAAGGTCAGTAGGAAATGGAAATGGGCAATGTTCACTTTGTACTTTCTTGCTACCAGTGACAAGCACAAAAGGCGTACTAGTACAAAAAGATATTATTTTGTCAAATATGTACCAAAATACAATTCCATTATTATTTTAAGATGAATAAAGAGGATATGTTCACAAATTACTTTTCGAATTTCTTTTTTGAATTAAATTATAAATATTATACTTTAATTCAAAAAAATAAATATTTTAAACAGATATGTAACATTATGAATTTTACATGAAAAAAGTTAAAATGTGTTGTAAAAGACATGTCTGTACTTTAACAAAACTAACACATTTTGTCAACCCTAAGTAAGTTTTATTGTTATCTTAATTTATATTTTGTACTTGCAACACTTAAAGTCTGTAAAAATGCAAAGGAGCAGATTTGAGTCTTTTTCCTAAAACAGTATCAAGCATAAGGATTCTATCTAGAAGAAGATCAAGAAGATCATGCCTCAGAAAATTTTTGAAGAAGCTTGGAGTTGAATAAATCTGTTTGGAGAAAAATACTCCAAGTCAAGATTCACAGATTTAATGTTATAGAGAAGTCAACTCCAGAATGGCTTATCGAGAAGTCAGGAAAGCTACTAGAGAACTCATAAAGATATCGACAAGCCAAATTGAAGACATAAAGATTGGAGATATCACCAATGCTACCAACGCTGATGCCATTATTAAAGTTACCACCAATGACACAGAGGCTATTTGCACATAAGATAGTAATTTTGTATATCGCTGAAGGGAGACCAGGCTACAGAACTAAAAATTACAACAGGCAAAAAATCAATCACTTCAAGTAAAAACAAAATTTGAAGATAAAGAAACTAAAATATGCAAAAATATCTCAATCATGTTTACTCACCGCCAATGGGAGATAAATAGGTTTGCTGGGTTTACCAACATCAATGCACGAAAAGTACGCAGAAGTTCTAAGTTCCAAATTCAGATGTCTTCTAAAGTATTCATAAACTGTAATCTCCTTAGGCTTCACTTCACCACGCCTACCGGTATCTCCAGGTTTCTCTTTCAATGTGAAACTTCAAACAGAAAGAAACAAAGTGAGAATCAATTCACAGACAGGCCTCTTCATTTTGAACATTAGAAAAGGAAGAATTAAAAAAATTAAACAACTTACTATAGCTCATTGCAAGGCTTCTCACTCAACCCTTTTATCTTAAATTCTCGGTTGCTATGCGTGGCCTTGACTCTCACGTTTCTCAGCATTTTCTTGGCCTGTTGCATTTGTAAAAGCACAATTTAATAGACAAAAAAGAAGAAGCACAATGCAGGTTTTTCAGGTGTCATTTCATGAATTACCTTAATCCAGTCTATTCTACGAGCATCCTCTATACCCTGATTGGCTCTCAGGAAATCAATTACAGGCCCAGGAGTAAGGATCATGGTCGTTGACACATCTGAAAAAATGAATGAGTAAGTGGGCATCAAGTGAAATAAGGGAGTCAAGTGAAATAAGTATTTTAGAGATATAATCTTGAAAACGGGGTTAGGCAGAAAAAAATATAGCATCCTTACCTAAATTGAGTGACAATCCTCCCTGAGTAGGACGAAAACTAGAATGGAGACTACGACAAGCAGAAACCCCTCCTCCAACACTAGTAAGCATCCTACAGTCGTCATGGAAAAATGACTGCCTCACCAAAAGGCAATCCCTGCATATTCCACATTCATAACAGTAAGCAATGCATCATTTCAAAGTGCAAGTTTCTTAATTAGTTCTGGTCGTCTGGAGCACAGTATGTTGAATCAAAAATTTAAACTATATTCGGCCCACTGAAACCTATTATATACAATTGGGCCTCCAGAATAGAGAAAATAAAAAATGTAGGTAAAACCCTAATATAACCACAAGCGGCCGACTTAAAAACAAAATAAACTTGTACATGGCTATGAAATAGTGTTTTGGTATTATTTATATTTTGTGTGAAAGAGTGTTTTGGTGTCGTAAGGTTAAACACATCTTCAAATGAATTGGTGCACGATTAAGTGGACAAGATTTGCAGATTATCATGAATTGATATTGTTTAACAAGGGTAAGGTAATAATTTATATTTTCCTATTTCTTTATTTCCCTTTCTTATGTGTTTTTTGCACAAACTTTTGTTAAAAATTAAAACACTGCAATAAGTATCCCATTTTTCTTGTATATATGGATGCGGATTGACATGAAATGCCATTTGTATTTGTTTTTAAATGATCTTGATATCAAGAATAATCCCTTTCAAGATTATATGTCAAATTTAAGAAAAAGAATTTAGTTACATTTGTAATAACTTTTTTGTTCCTCATAAATAATCAAATACATGATATACTAAAAAAAATGAAAATTTATAGATAAGAAGCCCACATATTATTTATATTTTATCTTCATATTTGTTTGATTACACTGTTAAATTTATTTTATGTTTATGTGTGAAAATTGTTTAGAGACATATGCAGAGGAATTATATTTTTCTTGCTATTTGCAACAAGTTCCACAAACAATGAAGAAAGTGCTCCAAGTCCCTTCTTTTTCTCCTCTTCATCAATCTACTTGTGTAAGCTTTCTTTGTTCTTTTTTAACTTTTACTATACAAATATATAGCATAAATATAAATGTAGATAGCACAAGTGAAGCCCCATCACTATTTAACTTTATATTACATGACACATGGTTGAAAATGAGATTTCTTACTTGATAAAGATGTAGGCTCTATTTGGAACAAATTATAGTGTTGTAAAAACTTATATTTCAATACATAAACAGGTAGGCAGGCTAACCATTTTCAGCCATAAGCTTATATTTGAATGGAGCTGACACTGAAAAAGTTTAAGATGCACTGAGGGTGCTTGACATTGTCTTGAGACAGCAAGCGGCTAAAAGGTATCCAGACGACCGGAACTAATTAAGAAACTTGCACATTGAAATGATGCATTGCTTACTGTTATGAATGTGGAATATGCAGGGATTGCCTTTTGGTGAGGCAGTCATTTTTCCTTGACGACTCTAGGATGCTTACTAGTGTTGGAGGAGGCGTTTCTGCTTGTCGTGGTCTCCATTCTAGTTTTCGTCCTACTCAGGGAGGATTGTCACTCAATTTAGGTAAGGATGCTATATTTTTTCTGCCTAACCCCGTTTTCAAGATTATATCTCTAAAACACTTATTTCACTTGACTCCCTTATTTCACTTGATGCCCACTTACTCATTCATTTTTTCAGACGTGTCAACGACCATGATCCTTATTCCTGGGCCTGTAATTGATTTCCTGAGAGCCAATCAGGGTATACAGGATGCTCGTAGAATAGACTGGATTAAGGTAATTCATGAAATGACACCTAAAAAACCTGCATTATGCTTCTTCTTTTTTGTCTATTAAATTGTGCTTTTACAAATGCAACAGGCCAAGAAAATGCTGAGAAATGTGAGAGTCAAGGCCACGCATAGCAACCGAGAATTTAAGATAAAAGGGTTGAGTGAGAAGCCTTGCAATGAGCTATAGTAAGTTGTTTAATTTTTTTAATTCTTCCTTTTCTAATGTTCAAAATGAAGAGGCCTGTTGTGAATTGATTCTCACTTTGTTTCTTTCTGTTTGAAGTTTCACATTGAAAGAAAAACTTGGAGATACCGGTAGCCGTGGTGAAGTGAAGCCTCAGGGGAGATTACAGTTTATGAATACTTTAGAAGACATCTGAATTTGGAACTTAGAACTTCTGCGTACTTTTCGTGCATTGATGTTGGTAAACCCAGCAAACCTATTTATCTCCCATTGGCGGTGAGTAAACATGATTGAGATATTTTTGCATATTTTAGTTTCTTTATCTTCAAATTTTGTTTTTACTTGAAGCGAGTGATTTTTTGCCTGTTGTAATTTTTAATTCTGTAGCCTGGTCTCCCTTCAGCGATATACAAAATTATTATCTTCTGTGCAAATAGCCTCTGTGTCATTGGTGGTAACTTTAATAATGGCATCAACGGTGGTAGCATTGGTGATATCTCCAATCTTCATGTCTTCAATTTGGCTTGACGATATCTTTCTGAGTTCTCTAGTAGCTTTCCTGACTTCTCGATAAGCCATTCTGGAGTTCTCGAATGACTTCTCTATAACATTAAATTTGTGACTTGTAGAGATCTTGACTTGGAGTATTTTTCTCCAAACACATTTATTCAACTCCAAGCTTCTTCAAAATTCTTGTGAGGCATGATCTTTTTGATCTTCTTCCAGATAGAATCCTTATGCTTGATAAAAAAGACTCAAGTCTGCTCCTTTGCATTTTTACAGACTTTAAGTGTTGCAAGTACAAAATATAAATTAAGATAACAATAAAACTTACTTAGGGTTGAAAAAATGTTTTAGTCTTGTTAAAGTACAGGCATGTCTTTTACAACACATTTTAACTTTTTTCATGTAAAATTCATAATGTTACATATCTGTTTAAAATATTTATTTTTTTGAATTAAAGTTTAATATTTATAATTTTATTCAAAAAAGAAATTCGAAAAGTAATTTGTGAACATATCCTCTTTATTCATTTTAAAATAATAATGGAATTGTATTTTGGTACATATTTGACAAAATAATATCTTTTTGTACTAGTACGCCTTTTGTGCTTGTGACTGGTAGCAAGAAAATACAAAGTCCTTTCACGTTGCCGGTTTCCATTTCCTACTGACCTTGTGGAAAGACCCAAAATTTATTAGAAAACTTTTTTATTGAAAATTTTGAGTTAAAAAGCATGTTTATAAATATAAGCATGGTTTACAATAATAAATTTTTATTACAATTGAAATTAATAAAAGTTTTGATTATAATTGTGTCAAAGTACATATGGCAAACAACTTATATGTTAGACACTATGAGTTGTATTTCTGATGGAATGTCTTCCCAATCTAGATTTTTCCCAATCAACCAGTGGATGAAATATGGTATATGTAGTTTTACCCACAATTTAGTGTCATTTTTACATTTTCAAATAATATTGACTAATAATTAAATAAAAATCAACAATCATATTATCATTCACTTTAATTCTTATGTTTAAATAAACAAAGAAATTAGTAAATATTTTTAAAAATCTTATCATTTTTCAAATACGTATAAATTGTTTGTCAAAATTTTTTGTATCGTATCTTATACCTCTAGAAATTCAATTTGATTAAATATTGTTATGTAAACATTAATTTGTACATGACAATTAATTTCTACATTATAGTGACATGTTTTTTAGACTTAAATCTTTTGTAATAGTAATATTATCCTTGTTAGTAAGTGTTGTAGTTGTACATATATTATTGTTAATTGAGGTCAGTATGTGATTTATATATAATCAAATTTAAATTTTTCGATAAAATGTCATTTTTACGTTATGTTTTTATACAATACTTACTACTTAATTTTTATAATGTCATTTTATTTACCATACAAAATAAATTAGGGTAATACTTATTTAGACTTGTACATCCACATCCAATTAATTTATATAATACATGGAGCACACTATGTTGAATCAAAAATTTAAACTATATTCGGCCCACTGAAACATATTATATACAATTGGGCCTCCAGAATAGAGAAAATAAAAAATGTAGGTAAAACCCTAATATAACCACAAGCTGCCGACTTAAAAACAAAATAAACTTGTACATGGCTATGAAATAGTATTTTGGTATTATTTATATTTTGTGTGAAAGAGTGTTTTGGTGCTGTAAGGTTAAACACATCTTCAAATGAATTGGTGCAGGATTAAGTGGACAAGATTTGCAGATTATCATGAATTGATATTGTTTAACAAGGGTAAGGTAATAATTTATATTTTCCTATTTCTTTATTTCCCTTTCTTATGTGTTTTTTGCACAAACTTTTGTTAAAAATTAAAACACTGCAATAAGTATCCCATTTTTCTTGTATATATGGATGTGGATTGACATGAAATGCCATTTGTATTTGTTTTTAAATGATCTTGATATCAAGAATAATCCCTTTCAAGATTATATGTCAAATTTAAGAAAAAGAATTTAGTTACATTTGTAATAACTTTTTTGTTCCTCATAAATAATCAAATACATGATATACTAAAAAAAATGAAAATTTATAGATAAGAAGCCCACATATTATTTATATTTTATCTTCATATTTGTTTGATTACACTATTAAATTTATTTTATGTTTAAGTGTGAAAATTTTTTAGAGACATATGCAGAGGAATTATATTTTTCTTGCTATTTGCAACAAGTTCCACAAACAATGAAGAAAGTGCTCCAAGTCCCTTCTTTTTCTCCTCTTCATCAAACTACTTGTGTAAGCTTTCTTTGTTCTTTTTTAACTTTTACTATGCATATATAGCATAAATATAAATGTAGATAGTACAAGTGAAACCCCATCACTATTTAACTTTATATTACATGACACATGGTTGAAAATGAGATTTCTTACTTGATAAAGATGTAGGCTCTATTTGGGACAAATTATAGTGTTGTAAAAACTTATATTTCAATACATAAACAGGTAGGCAGGCTAACCATTTTCAGCCATAAGCTTATATTTGAATGGAGCTGACACTGAAAAAGTTTAAGATGCACTGAGGGTGCTTGACATTGTCTTGAGACAGCAAGCGGCTAAAAGTTATCCACACGACCGGAACTAATTAAGAAACTTGCACTTTGAAATGATGCATTGCTTACTGTTATGAATGTGGAATATGCAGGGATTGCCTTTTGGTGAGGCAGTCATTTTTCCATGACGACTCTAGGATGCATACTAGTGTTGGAGGAGGGGTTTCTGCTTGTCGTGGTCTCCATTCTAGTTTTCGTCCTACTCAGGGAGGATTGTCACTCAATTTAGGTAAGGATGCTATATTTTTTCCTGCCTAACCCCGTTTTCAAGATTATATCTCTAAAATACTTATTTCACTTGACTCCCTTATTTCACTTGATGCCCACTTACTCATTCATTTTTTCAGACGTGTCAACGACCATGATCCTTACTCCTGGGCCTGTAATTGATTTCCTGAGAGCCAATCAGGGTATACAGGATGCTCGTAGAATAGACTGGATTAAGGTAATTCATGAAATGACACCTGAAAAACCTGCATTGTGCTCCTTCTTTTTTGTCTATTAAATTGTGCTTTTACAAATGCAACACGCCAAGAAAATGCTGAGAAACATGAGAGTCAAGGCCACGCATAGCAACCGAGAATTTAAGATAAAAGGGTTGAGTGAGAAGCCTTGCAATGAGCTATAGTAAGTTGTTTAATTTTTTTAATTCATCCTTTTCTAATGTTCAAAATGAAGAGGCCTGTCTGTGAATTGATTCTCACTTTATTTCTTTCTATTTGAAGTTTCACATTGAAAGAAAAACCTGGAGATACTGGTAGCCGTGGTGAAGTGAAGCCTAAGGAGATTACAGTTTATGAATACTTTAGAAGACATCTGAATTTGGAACTTAGAATTTCTGCGTACTTTCCGTGCATTGATGTTGGTAAACCCAGCAAACCTATTTATCTCCCATTGGCGGTGAGTAAACATGATTGAGATATTTTTGCATATTTTAGTTTCTTTATCTTCAAATTTTATTTTTACTTGGAGCGATTGATTTTTTGCCTGTTGTAATTTTTAGTTCTGTAGCGTGGTCTCCCTTCAGCGATATACAAAATTACTATCTTCTGTGCAAATAGCCTCTGTGTCATTGGTGGTAACTTTAATAATGGCATCAGCTGTGGTAGCATTGGTGATATCTCCAATCTTCATGTCTTCAATTTGGCTTGTCGATATCTTTCTGAGTTCTCTAGTAGCTTTCCTGACTTCTCGATAAGCCATTCTGGAGTTCTCGAATGACTTCTCTATAATATTAAATGTGTGACTTGTAGAGATCTTGACTTGGAGTATTTTTCTCCAAATAGATTTATTCAACTCCAAGTTTCTTCAAAATTCTTCTGAGGCATGATCTTTTTGATCTTCTTCGAGATAGAATCTTTATGCTTGATACTGTTTTAGGAAAAAGACTCAAGTCTGCTCCTTTGCATTTTTACAGACTTTAAGTGTTGCAAGTACAAAATATAAAATAAGATAACAATAAAACTTACTTAGGGTTGAAAAAATGTTTTAGTCTTGTTAAAGTACACGCATGTCTTTTACAACACATTTTAACTTTTTTCATGTAAAATTCATAATGTTACATATCTGTTTAAAATATTTAGTTTTTTGAATTAAAGTTTAATATTTATAATTTTATTCAAAAAAGAAATTCGAAAAGTAATTTGTGAACATATCTTCTTTATTCATCTTAAAATAATAATGGAATTGTATTTTGGTACATATTTGACAAAATAATATCTTTTTGTACTAGTACGCCTTTTGTGCTTGTCACTGGTAGCAAGAAAGTACAAAGTCGGTTCACGTTGCCGGTTTCCATTTCCTACTGACCTTGTGGAAAGACCCAAAATTTATTAGAAAACTTTTTTATTGAAAATTTTGAGTTAAAAAGCATGTTTATAAATATAAGCATGGTTTACAATAATAAATTTTTATTACAATTGAAATTAATAAAAGTTTTGATTATAATTATGTCAAAGTACATATGGTCAAGTCAAACAACTTATATGTTAGACACTATGAGTTGTATTTCTCATGGAATGTCTTCCCAATCTAGATTTTTCCCAATCAACCAGTGGATGAAATATGGTATATGTAGTTTTACCCACAATTTAGTGTCATTTTTACATTTTCAAATCAAATTGACTAATAATTAATAAAAATCAACAATCATATTATCATTCACTTTAATTCTTATGTTTAAATAAACAAAGAAATTAGTAAATATTTTTAAAAACCTTATCATTTTTCAAATATGTATAAATTGTTTGTCAAAAATTTTTGTATCGTATCTTATACCTCTAGAAATTCAATTTGATTAAATATTGTTATGTAAACATTAATTTGTACATGACAATTAATTTCTACATTATAGCGACATGTTTTTTAGACTTAAATCTATTGTAATAGTAATATTATCCTTGCTAGTAAGGGTTGTAGTTGTACATATATTATTGTTAATTGAGGTCAGTATGTGATTTATATATAATCAAATTTAAAATTTTCGATAAAATGTCATTTTTAAGTTATGTTTTTATACAATACTTACTACTTAATTTTTACAATGTCATTTTATTTACCATACAAAATAAATTAGGGTAATACTTATTTAGACTTGTACATCCACATCCAATTAATTTATATAATACATGGAGCACACTATGTTGAATCAAAAATTTAAACTATATTCGGCCCACTGAAACATATTATATACAATTGGGCCTCCAGAATAGAGAAAATAAAAAATGTAGGTAAAACCCTAATATAACCACAAGCGGCCGACTTAAAAACAAAATAAACTTGTACATGGCTATGAAATAGTGTTTTGGTATTATTTATATTTTGTGTGAAAGAGTGTTTTGGTGTCTGTAAGGTTAAACACATCTTCAAATGAATTGGTGCAGGATTAAGTGGACAAGATTTGCAGATTATCATGAATTGATATTGTTTAACAAGGGTAAGGTAATAATTTATATTTTCCTATTTCTTTATTTCCCTTTCTTATGTGTTTTTTGCACAAACTTTTGTTAAAAATTAAAACACTGCAATAAGTATCCCATTTTTCTTGTATATATGGATGGGGATTGACATGAAATGCCATTTGTATTTGTTTTTAAATGATCTTGATATCAAGAATAATCCCTTTCAAGATTATATGTCAAATTTAAGAAAAAGAATTTAGTTACATTTGTAATAACTTTTTTGTTCCTCATAAATAATCAAATACATGATATACTAAAAAAATGAAAATTTATAGATAAGAAGCCCACATATTATTTATATTTTATCTTCATATTTGTTTGATTACACTGTTAAATTTATTTTATGTTTATGTGTGAAATTTTTTAGAGACATATGCAGAGGAATTATATTTTTCTTGCTATTTGCAACAAGTTCCACAAACTAATGAAGAAAGTGCTTCCAAGTCCCTTCTTTTTCTCCTCTTCATCAATCTACTTGTGTAAGCTTTCTTTGTTCTTTTTTAACTTTTACTATGCAAATATATAGCATAAATATAAATGTAGATAGTACAAGTGAAGCCCCATCACTATTTAACTTTATATTACATGACACATGGTTGAAAATGAGATTTCTTACTTGATAAAGATGTAGGCTCTATTTGGGACAAATTATAGTGTTGTAAAAACTTATATTTCAATACATAAACAGGTAGGCAGGCTAACCATTTTCAGCCATAAGCTTATATTTGAATGGAGCTGACACTGAAAAAGTTTAAGATGCACTGAGGGTGCTTGACATTGTCTTGAGACAGCAAGCGGCTAAAAGGTATCCAGACGACCGGAACTAATTAAGAAACTTGCACTTTGAAATGATGCATTGCTTACTGTTATGAATGTGGAATATGCAGGGATTGCCTTTTGGTGAGGCAGTCATTTTTCCATGACGACTCTAGGATGCTTACTAGTGTTGGAGGAGGGGTTTCTGCTTGTCGTGGTCTCCATTCTAGTTTTCGTCCTACTCAGGGAGGATTGTCACTCAATTTAGGTAAGGATGCTATATTTTTTCTGCCTAACCCCATTTTCAAGATTATATCTCTAAAACACTTATTTCACTTGACTCCCTTATTTCACTTGATGCCCACTTACTCATTCATTTTTTCAGACGTGTCAACGACCATGATCCTTACTCCTGGGCCTGTAATTGATTTCCTGAGAGCCAATCAGGGTATACAGGATGCTCGTAGAATAGACTGGATTAAGGTAATTCATGAAATGACACCTGAAAAACCTGCATTGTGCTTCTTCTTTTTTGTCTATTAAATTGTGCTTTTACAAATGCAACAGGCCAAGAAAATGCTGAGAAACATGAGAGTCAAGGCCACGCATAGCAACCGAGAATTTAAGATAAAAGGGTTGAGTGAGAAGCCTTGCAATGAGCTATAGTAAGTTGTTTAATTTTTTTAATTCATCCTTTTCTAATGTTCAAAATGAAGAGGCCTGTCTGTGAATTGATTCTCACTTTGTTTCTTTCTGTTTGAAGTTTCACATTGAAAGAAAAACCTGGAGATACCGGTAGCCGTGGTGAAGTGAAGCCTAAGGAGATTACAGTTTATGAATACTTTAGAAGACATCTGAATTTGGAACTTAGAACTTTCTGCGTACTTTCCGTGCATTGATGTTGGTAAACCCAGCAAACCTATTTATCTCCCATTGGCGGTGAGTAAACATGATTGAGATATTTTTGCATATTCTAGTTTCTTTATCTTCTAATTTTGTTTTTACTTGAAGCGATTGATTTTTTGCCTGTTGTAATTTTTAGTTCTGTAGCCTGGTCTCCCTTCAGCGATATACAAAATTACTATCTTCTGTGCAAATAGCCTCTGTGTCATTGGTGGTAACTTAATAATGGCATCAGCGGTGGTAGCATTGGTGATATCTCCAATCTTCATGTCTTCAATTTGGCTTGTCGATATCTTTCTGAGTTCTCTAGTAGCTTTCCTGACTTCTCGATAAGCCATTCTGGAGTTCTCGAATGACTTCTCTATAACATTAAATCTGTGACTTGTAGAGATCTTGACTTGGAGTATTTTTCTCCAAACAGATTTATTCAACTCCAAGCTTCTTCAAAATTCTTCTGAGGCATGATCTTTTTGATCTTCTTCCAGATAGAATCCTTATGCTTGATACTGTTTTAGGAAAAAGACTCAAGTCTGCTCCTTTGCATTTTTACAGACTTTAAGTGTTGCAAGTACAAAATATAAATTAAGATAACAATAAAACTTACTTAGGGTTGAAAAAATGTCTTAGTCTTGTTAAAGTACAGGCATGTCTTTTACAACACATTTTAACTTTTTTCATGTAAAATTCATAATGTTACATATCTGTTTAAAATATTTATTTTTTTGAATTAAAGTTTAATATTTATAATTTTATTCAAAAAAGAAATTCGAAAAGTAATTTGTGAACATATCCTCTTTATTCATCTTAAAATAATAATGGAATTGTATTTTGGTACATATTTGACAAAATAATATCTTTTTGTACTAGTACGCCTTTTGTGCTTGTGACTGGTAGCAAGAAAGTACAAAGTCCGTTCACGTTGCCGGTTTCCATTTCCTACTGACCTTGTGGAAAGACCCAAAATTTATTAGAAAACTTTTTTATTGAAAATTTTGAGTTAAAAAGCATGTTTATAAATATAAGCATGGTTTACAATAATAAATTTTTATTACAATTGAAATTAATAAAAGTTTTGATTATAATTATGTCAAAGTACATATGGTCAAGTCAAACAACTTATATGTTAGACACTATGAGTTGTATTTCTCATGGAATATCTTCCCAATCTAGATTTTTCCCAATCAACCAGTGGATGAAATATGGTATATGTAGTTTTACCCACAATTTAGTGTCATTTTTACATTTTCAAATCAAATTGACTAATAATTAAATAAAAATCAACAATCATATTATCATTCACTTTAATTCTTATGTTTAAATAAACAAAGAAATTAGTAAATATTTTTAAAAACCTTATCATTTTTCAAATATGTATAAATTGTTTGTCAAAAATTTTGTATCGTATCTTATACCTCTAGAAATTCAATTTGATTAAATATTGTTATGTAAACATTAATTTGTACATGACAATTAATTTCTACATTATAGCGACATGTTTTTTAGACTTAAATCTATTGTAATAGTAATATTATCCTTGCTAGTAAGGGTTGTAGTTGTACATATATTATTGTTAATTGAGGTCAGTATGTGATTTATATATAATCAAATTTAAAATTTTCGATAAAATGTCATTTTTAAGTTATATTTTTTATACAATACTTACTACTTAATTTTTACAATGTCATTTTATTTACCATACAAAATAAATTAGGGTAATACTTATTTAGACTTGTACATCCACATCCAATTAATTTATATAATACATGGAGCACACTATGTTGAATCAAAAATTTAAACTATATTCGGCCCACTGAAACATATTATATACAATTGGGCCTCCAGAATAGAGAAAATAAAAAATGTAGGTAAAACCCTAATATAACCACAAGCGGCCGACTTAAAAACAAAATAAACTTGTACATGGCTATGAAATAGTGTTTTGGTATTATTTATATTTTGTGTGAAAGAGTGTTTTGGTGCTGTAAGGTTAAACACATCTTCAAATGAATTGGTGCAGGATTAAGTGGACAAGATTTGCAGATTATCATGAATTGATATTGTTTAACAAGGGTAAGGTAATAATTTATATTTTCCTATTTCTTTATTTCCCTTTCTTATGTGTTTTTTGCACAAACTTTTGTTAAAAATTAAAACACTGCAATAAGTATCCCATTTTTCTTGTATATATGGATGTGGATTGACATGAAATGCCATTTGTATTTGTTTTTAAATGATCTTGATATCAAGAATAATCCCTTTCAAGATTATATGTCAAATTTAAGAAAAAGAATTTAGTTACATTTGTAATAACTTTTTTGTTCCTCATAAATAATCAAATACATGATATACTAAAAAAATGAAAATTTATAGATAAGAAGCCCACATATTATTTATATTTTATCTTCATATTTGTTTGATTACACTATTAAATTTATTTTATGTTTATGTGTGAAAATTTTTTAGAGACATATGCAGAGGAATTATATTTTTCTTGCTATTTGCAACAAGTTCCACAAACAATGAAGAAAGTGCTCCAAGTCCCTTCTTTTTCTCCTCTTCATCAATCTACTTGTGTAAGCTTTCTTTGTTCTTTTTTAACTTTTACTATGCAAATATATAGCATAAATATAAATGTAGATAGTACAAGTGAAGCCCCATCACTATTTAACTTTATATTACATGACACATGGTTGAAAATGAGATTTCTTACTTGATAAAGATGTAGGCTCTATTTGGGACAAATTATAGTGTTGTAAAAACTTATATTTCAATACATAAACAGGTAGGCAGGCTAACCATTTTCAGCCATAAGCTTATATTTGAATGGAGCTGACACTGAAAAAGTTTAAGATGCACTGAGGGTGCTTGACATTGTCTTGAGACAGCAAGCGGCTAAAAGGTATCCAGACGACCGGAACTAATTAAGAAACTTGCACTTTGAAATGATGCATTGCTTACTGTTATGAATGTGGAATATGCAGGGATTGCCTTTTGGTGAGGCAGTCATTTTTCCATGACGACTCTAGGATGCTTACTAGTGTTGGAGGAGGGGTTTCTGCTTGTCGTGGTCTCCATTCTAGTTTTCGTCCTACTCAGGGAGGATTGTCACTCAATTTAGGTAAGGATGCTATATTTTTTCTGCCTAACCCCGTTTTCAAGATTATATCTCTAAAACACTTATTTCACTTGACTCCCTTATTTCACTTGATGCCCACTTACTCATTCATTTTTTCAGACGTGTCAACGACCATGATCCTTACTCCTGGGCCTGTAATTGATTTCCTGAGAGCCAATCAGGGTATACAGGATGCTCGTAGAATAGACTGGATTAAGGTAATTCATGAAATGACACCTGAAAAACCTGCATTGTGCTTCTTTTTTGTGTCTATTAAATTGTGCTTTTACAAATGCAACAGGCCAAGAAAATGCTGAGAAACATGAGAGTCAAGGCCACGCATAGCAACCGAGAATTTAAGATAAAAGGGTTGAGTGAGAAGCCTTGCAATGAGCTATAGTAAGTTGTTTAATTTTTTTAATTCATCCTTTTCTAATGTTCAAAATGAAGAGGCCTGTCTGTGAATTGATTCTCACTTTGTTTCTTTCTGTTTGAAGTTTCACATTGAAAGAAAAACCTGGAGATACCGGTAGCCGTGGTGAAGTGAAGCCTAAGGAGATTACAGTTTATGAATACTTTAGAAGACATCTGAATTTGGAACTTAGAACTTCTGCGTACTTTCCGTGCATTGATGTTGGTAAACCCAGCAAACCTATTTATCTCCCATTGGCGGTGAGTAAACATGATTGAGATATTTTTGCATATTTAGTTTCTTTATCTTCAAATTTTGTTTTTACTTGAAGCGATTGATTTTTTGCCTGTTGTAATTTTTAGTTCTGTAGCCTGGTCTCCCTTCAGCGATATACAAAATTACTATCTTCTGTGCAAATAGCCTCTGTGTCATTGGTGGTAACTTTAATAATGGCATCAGCGGTGGTAGCATTGGTGATATCTCCAATCTTCATGTCTTCAATTTGGCTTGTCGATATCTTTCTGAGTTCTCTAGTAGCTTTCCTGACTTCTCGATAAGCCATTCTGGAGTTCTCGAATGACTTCTCTATAACATTAAATCTGTGACTTGTAGAGATCTTGACTTGGAGTATTTTTCTCCAAACAGATTTATTCAACTCCAAGCTTCTTCAAAATTCTTCTGAGGCATGATCTTCTTGATCTTCTTCTAGATAGAATCCTTATGCTTGATACTGTTTTAGGAAAAAGACTCAAATCTGCTCCTTTGCATTTTTACAGACTTTAAGTGTTGCAAGTACAAAATATAAATTAAGATAACAATAAAACTTACTTAGGGTTGACAAAATGTCTTAGTTTTGTTAAAGTACAGGCATGTCTTTTACAACACATTTTAACTTTTTTCATGTAAAATTCATAATGTTACATATCTGTTTAAAATATTTATTTTTTTGAATTAAAGTTTAATATTTATAATTTTATTCAAAAAAGAAATTCGAAAAGTAATTTGTGAACATATTCTCTTTATTCATCTTAAAATAATAATGGAATTGTATTTTGGTACATATTTGACAAAATAATATCTTTTTGTACTAGTAGGCCTTTTGTGCTTGTCACTGGTAGCAAGAAAGTACAAAGTCGGTTCACGTTGCCGGTTTCCATTTCCTACTGACCTTGTGGAAAGACCCAAAATTTATTAGAAAACTTTTTTATTGAAAATTTTGAGTTAAAAAGCATGTTTATAAATATAAGCATGGTTTACAATAATAAATTTTTATTACAATTGAAATTAATAAAAGTTTTGATTATAATTACGTCAAAGTACATATGGTCAAGTCAAACAACTTATATGCTAGACACTATGAGTTGTATTTCTCATGGAATGTCTTCCCAATCTAGATTTTTCCCAATCAACCAGTGGATGAAATATGGTATATGTAGTTTTACCCACAATTTAGTGTCATTTTTACATTTTCAAATCAAATTGACTAATAATTAATAAAAATCAACAATCATATTATCATTCACTTTAATTCTTATGTTTAAATAAACAAAGAAATTAGTAAATATTTTTAAAAACCTTATCATTTTTCAAATACGTATAAATTGTTTGTCAAAAATTTTTGTATCGTATCTTATACCTCTAGAAATTCAATTTGATTAAATATTGTTATGTAAACATTAATTTGTACATGACAATTAATTTCTACATTATAGCGACATGTTTTTTAGACTTAAATCTATTGTAATAGTAATATTATCCTTGCTAGTAAGGGTTGTAGTTGTACATATATTATTGTTAATTGAGGTCAGTATGTGATTTATATATAATCAAATTTAAAATTTTCGATAAAATGTCATTTTTAAGTTATGTTTTTTATACAATACTTACTACTTAATTTTTACAATGTCATTTTATTTACCATACAAAATAAATTAGGGTAATACTTATTTAGACTTGTACATCCACATCCAATTAATTTATATAATACATGGAGCACACTATGTTGAATCAAAAATTTAAACTATATTCGGCCCACTGAAACATATTATATACAATTGGGCCTCCAGAATAGAGAAAATAAAAAATGTAGGTAAAACCCTAATATAACCACAAGCGGCCGACTTAAAAACAAAATAAACTTGTACATGGCTATGAAATAGTGTTTTGGTATTATTTATATTTTGTGTGAAAGAGTGTTTTGGTGCTGTAAGGTTAAACACATCTTCAAATGAATTGGTGCAGGATTAAGTGGACAAGATTTGCAGATTATCATGAATTGATATTGTTTAACAAGGGTAAGGTAATAATTTATATTTTCCTATTTCTTTATTTCCCTTTCTTATGTGTTTTTTGCACAAACTTTTGTTAAAAATTAAAACACTGCAATAAGTATCCCATTTTTCTTGTATATATGGATGTGGATTGACATGAAATGCCATTTGTATTTGTTTTTAAATGATCTTGATATCAAGAATAATCCCTTTCAAGATTATATGTCAAATTTAAGAAAAAGAATTTAGTTACATTTGTAATAACTTTTTTGTTCCTCATAAATAATCAAATACATGATATACTAAAAAAAATGAAAATTTATAGATAAGAAGCCCACATATTATTTATATTTTATCTTCATATTTGTTTGATTACACTATTAAATTTATTTTATGTTTATGTGTGAAAATTTTTTAGAGACATATGCAGAGGAATTATATTTTTCTTGCTATTTGCAACAAGTTCCACAAACAATGAAGAAAGTGCTCCAAGTCCCTTCTTTTTCTCCTCTTCATCAATCTACTTGTGTAAGCTTTCTTTGTTCTTTTTTAACTTTTACTATGCAAATATATAGCATAAATATAAATGTAGATAGTACAAGTGAAGCCCCATCACTATTTAACTTTATATTACATGACACATGGTTGAAAATGAGATTTCTTACTTGATAAAGATGTAGGCTCTATTTGGGACAAATTATAGTGTTGTAAAAACTTATATTTCAATACATAAACAGGTAGGCAGGCTAACCATTTTCAGCCATAAGCTTATATTTGAATGGAGCTGACACTGAAAAAGTTTAAGATGCACTGAGGGTGCTTGACATTGTCTTGAGACAGCAAGCGGCTAAAAGGTATCCAGACGACCGGAACTAATTAAGAAACTTGCACTTTGAAATGATGCATTGCTTACTGTTATGAATGTGGAATATGCAGGGATTGCCTTTTGGTGAGGCAGTCATTTTTCCATGACGACTCTAGGATGCTTACTAGTGTTGGAGGAGGGGTTTCTGCTTGTCGTGGTCTCCATTCTAGTTTTCGTCCTACTCAGGGAGGATTGTCACTCAATTTAGGTAAGGATGCTATATTTTTTCTGCCTAACCCCGTTTTCAAGATTATATCTCTAAAACACTTATTTCACTTGACTCCCTTATTTCACTTGATGCCCACTTACTCATTCATTTTTTCAGACGTGTCAACGACCATGATCCTTACTCCTGGGCCTGTAATTGATTTCCTGAGAGCCAATCAGGGTATACAGGATGCTCGTAGAATAGACTGGATTAAGGTAATTCATGAAATGACACCTGAAAAACCTGCATTGTGCTTCTTCTTTTTTGTCTATTAAATTGTGCTTTTACAAATGCAACAGGCCAAGAAAATGCTGAGAAACATGAGAGTCAAGGCCACGCATAGCAACCGAGAATTTAAGATAAAAGGGTTGAGTGAGAAGCCTTGCAATGAGCTATAGTAAGTTGTTTAATTTTTTTAATTCATCCTTTTCTAATGTTCAAAATGAAGAGGCCTGTCTGTGAATTGATTCTCACTTTATTTCTTTCTGTTTGAAGTTTCACATTGAAAGAAAAACCTGGAGATACTGGTAGCCGTGGTGAAGTGAAGCCTAAGGAGATTACAGTTTATGAATACTTTAGAAGACATCTGAATTTGGAACTTAGAACTTCTGCGTACTTTCCGTGCATTGATGTTGGTAAACCCAGCAAACCTATTTATCTCCCATTGGCGGTGAGTAAACATGATTGAGATATTTTTGCATATTCTAGTTTCTTTATCTTCTAATTTTGTTTTTACTTGAAGCGATTGATTTTTTGCCTGTTGTAATTTTTAGTTCTGTAGCCTGGTCTCCCTTCAGCGATATACAAAATTACTATCTTCTGTGCAAATAGCCTCTGTGTCATTGGTGGTAACTTTAATAATGGCATCAGCGGTGGTAGCATTGGTGATATCTCCAATCTTCATGTCTTCAATTTGGCTTGTCGATATCTTTCTGAGTTCTCTAGTAGCTTTCCTGACTTCTCGATAAGCCATTCTGGAGTTCTCGAATGACTTCTCTATAACATTAAATCTGTGACTTGTAGAGATCTTGACTTGGAGTATTTTTCTCCAAACAGATTTATTCAACTCCAAGCTTCTTCAAAATTCTTCTGAGGCATGATCTTCTTGATCTTCTTCTAGATAGAATCCTTATGCTTGATACTGTTTTAGGAAAAAGACTCAAGTCTGCTCCTTTGCATTTTTACAGACTTTAAGTGTTGCAAGTACAAAATATAAATTAAGATAACAATAAAACTTACTTAGGGTTGACAAAATGTCTTAGTTTTGTTAAAGTACAGGCATGTCTTTTACAACACATTTTAACTTTTTTCATGTAAAATTCATAATGTTACATATCTGTTTAAAATATTTATTTTTTTGAATTAAAGTTTAATATTTATAATTTTATTCAAAAAAGAAATTCGAAAAGTAATTTGTGAACATATCCTCTTTATTCATCTTAAAATAATAATGGAATTGTATTTTGGTACATATTTGACAAAATAATATCTTTTTGTACTAGTACGCCTTTTGTGCTTGTCACTGGTAGCAAGAAAGTACAAAGTCGGTTCACGTTGCCGGTTTCCATTTCCTACTGACCTTGTGGAAAGACCCAAAATTTATTAGAAAACTTTTTTATTGAAAATTTTGAGTTAAAAAGCATGTTTATAAATATAAGCATGGTTTACAATAATAAATTTTTATTACAATTGAAATTAATAAAAGTTTTGATTATAATTATGTCAAAGTACATATGGTCAAGTCAAACAACTTATATGTTAGACACTATGAGTTGTATTTCTCATGGAATGTCTTCCCAATCTAGATTTTTCCCAATCAACCAGTGGATGAAATATGGTATATGTAGTTTTACCCACAATTTAGTGTCATTTTTACATTTTCAAATCAAATTGACTAATAATTAATAAAAATCAACAATCATATTATCATTCACTTTAATTCTTATGTTTAAATAAACAAAGAAATTAGTAAATATTTTTAAAAACCTTATCATTTTTCAAATATGTATAAATTGTTTGTCAAAAATTTTTGTATCGTATCTTATACCTCTAGAAATTCAATTTGATTAAATATTGTTATGTAAACATTAATTTGTACATGACAATTAATTTCTACATTATAGCGACATGTTTTTTAGACTTAAATCTATTGTAATAGTAATATTATCCTTGCTAGTAAGGGTTGTAGTTGTACATATATTATTGTTAATTGAGGTCAGTATGTGATTTATATATAATCAAATTTAAAATTTTCGATAAAATGTCATTTTTAAGTTATGTTTTTTATACAATACTTACTACTTAATTTTTACAATGTCATTTTATTTACCATACAAAATAAATTAGGGTAATACTTATTTAGACTTGTACATCCACATCCAATTAATTTATATAATACATGGAGCACACTATGTTGAATCAAAAATTTAAACTATATTCGGCCCACTGAAACATATTATATACAATTGGGCCTCCAGAATAGAGAAAATAAAAAATGTAGGTAAAACCCTAATATAACCACAAGCGGCCGACTTAAAAACAAAATAAACTTGTACATGGCTATGAAATAGTGTTTTGGTATTATTTATATTTTGTGTGAAAGAGTGTTTTGGTGCTGTAAGGTTAAACACATCTTCAAATGAATTGGTGCAGGATTAAGTGGACAAGATTTGCAGATTATCATGAATTGATATTGTTTAACAAGGGTAAGGTAATAATTTATATTTTCCTATTTCTTTATTTCCCTTTCTTATGTGTTTTTTGCACAAACTTTTGTTAAAAATTAAAACACTGCAATAAGTATCCCATTTTTCTTGTATATATGGATGTGGATTGACATGAAATGCCATTTGTATTTGTTTTTAAATGATCTTGATATCAAGAATAATCCCTTTCAAGATTATATGTCAAATTTAAGAAAAAGAATTTAGTTACATTTGTAATAACTTTTTTGTTCCTCATAAATAATCAAATACATGATATACTAAAAAAATGAAAATTTATAGATAAGAAGCCCACATATTATTTATATTTTATCTTCATATTTGTTTGATTACACTATTAAATTTATTTTATGTTTATGTGTGAAAATTTTTTAGAGACATATGCAGAGGAATTATATTTTTCTTGCTATTTGCAACAAGTTCCACAAACAATGAAGAAAGTGCTCCAAGTCCCTTCTTTTTCTCCTCTTCATCAATCTACTTGTGTAAGCTTTCTTTGTTCTTTTTTAACTTTTACTATGCAAATATATAGCATAAATATAAATGTAGATAGTACAAGTGAAGCCCCATCACTATTTAACTTTATATTACATGACACATGGTTGAAAATGAGATTTCTTACTTGATAAAGATGTAGGCTCTATTTGGGACAAATTATAGTGTTGTAAAAACTTATATTTCAATACATAAACAGGTAGGCAGGCTAACCATTTTCAGCCATAAGCTTATATTTGAATGGAGCTGACACTGAAAAAGTTTAAGATGCACTGAGGGTGCTTGACATTGTCTTGAGACAGCAAGCGGCTAAAAGGTATCCAGACGACCGGAACTAATTAAGAAACTTGCACTTTGAAATGATGCATTGCTTACTGTTATGAATGTGGAATATGCAGGGATTGCCTTTTGGTGAGGCAGTCATTTTTCCATGACGACTCTAGGATGCTTACTAGTGTTGGAGGAGGGGTTTCTGCTTGTCGTGGTCTCCATTCTAGTTTTCGTCCTACTCAGGGAGGATTGTCACTCAATTTAGGTAAGGATGCTATATTTTTTCTGCCTAACCCCGTTTTCAAGATTATATCTCTAAAACACTTATTTCACTTGACTCCCTTATTTCACTTGATGCCCACTTACTCATTCATTTTTTCAGACGTGTCAACGACCATGATCCTTACTCCTGGGCCTGTAATTGATTTCCTGAGAGCCAATCAGGGTATACAGGATGCTCGTAGAATAGACTGGATTAAGGTAATTCATGAAATGACACCTGAAAAACCTGCATTGTGCTTCTTCTTTTTTGTCTATTAAATTGTGCTTTTACAAATGCAACAGGCCAAGAAAATGCTGAGAAACATGAGAGTCAAGGCCACGCATAGCAACCGAGAATTTAAGATAAAAGGGTTGAGTGAGAAGCCTTGCAATGAGCTATAGTAAGTTGTTTAATTTTTTTAATTCATCCTTTTCTAATGTTCAAAATGAAGAGGCCTGTCTGTGAATTGATTCTCACTTTATTTCTTTCTGTTTGAAGTTTCACATTGAAAGAAAAACCTGGAGATACTGGTAGCCGTGGTGAAGTGAAGCCTAAGGAGATTACAGTTTATGAATACTTTAGAAGACATCTGAATTTGGAACTTAGAACTTCTGCGTACTTTCCGTGCATTGATGTTGGTAAACCCAGCAAACCTATTTATCTCCCATTGGCGGTGAGTAAACATGATTGAGATATTTTTGCATATTCTAGTTTCTTTATCTTCAAATTTTGTTTTTACTTGAAGCGATTGATTTTTTGCCTGTTGTAATTTTTAGTTCTGTAGCCTGGTCTCCCTTCAGCGATATACAAAATTACTATCTTCTGTGCAAATAGCCTCTGTGTCATTGGTGGTAACTTTAATAATGGCATCAGCGGTGGTAGCATTGGTGATATCTCCAATCTTCATGTCTTCAATTTGGCTTGTCGATATCTTTCTGAGTTCTCTAGTAGCTTTCCTGACTTCTCGATAAGCCATTCTGGAGTTCTCGAATGACTTCTCTATAACATTAAATCTGTGACTTGTAGAGATCTTGACTTGGAGTATTTTTCTCCAAACAGATTTATTCAACTCCAAGCTTCTTCAAAATTCTTCTGAGGCATGATCTTCTTGATCTTCTTCTAGATAGAATCCTTATGCTTGATACTGTTTTAGGAAAAAGACTCAAGTCTGCTCCTTTGCATTTTTACAGACTTTAAGTGTTGCAAGTACAAAATATAAATTAAGATAACAATAAAACTTACTTAGGGTTGACAAAATGTCTTAGTCTTGTTAAAGTACAGGCATGTCTTTTACAACACATTTTAACTTTTTTCATGTAAAATTCATAATGTTACATATCTGTTTAAAATATTTATTTTTTTGAATTAAAGTTTAATATTTATAATTTTATTCAAAAAAGAAATTCGAAAAGTAATTTGTGAACATATCTTCTTTATTCATCTTAAAATAATAATGGAATTGTATTTTGGTACATATTTGACAAAATAATATCTTTTTGTACTAGTACGCCTTTTGTGCTTGTCACTGGTAGCAAGAAAGTACAAAGTCGGTTCACGTTGCCGGTTTCCATTTCCTACTGACCTTGTGGAAAGACCCAAAATTTATTAGAAAACTTTTTTATTGAAAATTTTGAGTTAAAAAGCATGTTTATAAATATAAGCATGGTTTACAATAATAAATTTTTATTACAATTGAAATTAATAAAAGTTTTGATTATAATTATGTCAAAGTACATATGGTCAAGTCAAACAACTTATATGCTAGACACTATGAGTTGTATTTCTCATGGAATGTCTTCCCAATCTAGATTTTTCCCAATCAACCAGTGGATGAAATATGGTATATGTAGTTTTACCCACAATTTAGTGTCATTTTTACATTTTCAAATCAAATTGACTAATAATTAAATAAAAATCAACAATCATATTATCATTCACTTTAATTCTTATGTTTAAATAAACAAAGAAATTAGTAAATATTTTTAAAAACCTTATCATTTTTCAAATATGTATAAATTGTTTGTCAAAAATTTTTGTATCGTATCTTATACCTCTAGAAATTCAATTTGATTAAATATTGTTATGTAAACATTAATTTGTACATGACAATTAATTTCTACATTATAGCGACATGTTTTTTAGACTTAAATCTATTGTAATAGTAATATTATCCTTGCTAGTAAGGGTTGTAGTTGTACATATATTATTGTTAATTGAGGTCAGTATGTGATTTATATATAATCAAATTTAAAATTTTCGATAAAATGTCATTTTTAAGTTATGTTTTTTATACAATACTTACTACTTAATTTTTACAATGTCATTTTATTTACCATACAAAATAAATTAGGGTAATACTTATTTAGACTTGTACATCCACATCCAATTAATTTATATAATACATGGAGCACACTATGTTGAATCAAAAATTTAAACTATATTCGGCCCACTGAAACATATTATATACAATTGGGCCTCCAGAATAGAGAAAATAAAAAATGTAGGTAAAACCCTAATATAACCACAAGCGGCCGACTTAAAAACAAAATAAACTTGTACATGGCTATGAAATAGTGTTTTGGTATTATTTATATTTTGTGTGAAAGAGTGTTTTGGTGCTGTAAGGTTAAACACATCTTCAAATGAATTGGTGCAGGATTAAGTGGACAAGATTTGCAGATTATCATGAATTGATATTGTTTAACAAGGGTAAGGTAATAATTTATATTTTCCTATTTCTTTATTTCCCTTTCTTATGTGTTTTTTGCACAAACTTTTGTTAAAAATTAAAACACTGCAATAAGTATCCCATTTTTCTTGTATATATGGATGTGGATTGACATGAAATGCCATTTGTATTTGTTTTTAAATGATCTTGATATCAAGAATAATCCCTTTCAAGATTATATGTCAAATTTAAGAAAAAGAATTTAGTTACATTTGTAATAACTTTTTTGTTCCTCATAAATAATCAAATACATGATATACTAAAAAAATGAAAATTTATAGATAAGAAGCCCACATATTATTTATATTTTATCTTCATATTTGTTTGATTACACTATTAAATTTATTTTATGTTTATGTGTGAAAATTTTTTAGAGACATATGCAGAGGAATTATATTTTTCTTGCTATTTGCAACAAGTTCCACAAACAATGAAGAAAGTGCTCCAAGTCCCTTCTTTTTCTCCTCTTCATCAATCTACTTGTGTAAGCTTTCTTTGTTCTTTTTTAACTTTTACTATGCAAATATATAGCATAAATATAAATGTAGATAGTACAAGTGAAGCCCCATCACTATTTAACTTTATATTACATGACACATGGTTGAAAATGAGATTTCTTACTTGATAAAGATGTAGGCTCTATTTGGGACAAATTATAGTGTTGTAAAAACTTATATTTCAATACATAAACAGGTAGGCAGGCTAACCATTTTCAGCCATAAGCTTATATTTGAATGGAGCTGACACTGAAAAAGTTTAAGATGCACTGAGGGTGCTTGACATTGTCTTGAGACAGCAAGCGGCTAAAAGGTATCCAGACGACCGGAACTAATTAAGAAACTTGCACTTTGAAATGATGCATTGCTTACTGTTATGAATGTGGAATATGCAGGGATTGCCTTTTGGTGAGGCAGTCATTTTTCCATGACGACTCTAGGATGCTTACTAGTGTTGGAGGAGGGGTTTCTGCTTGTCGTGGTCTCCATTCTAGTTTTCGTCCTACTCAGGGAGGATTGTCACTCAATTTAGGTAAGGATGCTATATTTTTTCTGCCTAACCCCGTTTTCAAGATTATATCTCTAAAACACTTATTTCACTTGACTCCCTTATTTCACTTGATGCCCACTTACTCATTCATTTTTTCAGACGTGTCAACGACCATGATCCTTACTCCTGGGCCTGTAATTGATTTCCTGAGAGCCAATCAGGGTATACAGGATGCTCGTAGAATAGACTGGATTAAGGTAATTCATGAAATGACACCTGAAAAACCTGCATTGTGCTTCTTCTTTTTTGTCTATTAAATTGTGCTTTTACAAATGCAACAGGCCAAGAAAATGCTGAGAAACATGAGAGTCAAGGCCACGCATAGCAACCGAGAATTTAAGATAAAAGGGTTGAGTGAGAAGCCTTGCAATGAGCTATAGTAAGTTGTTTAATTTTTTTAATTCATCCTTTTCTAATGTTCAAAATGAAGAGGCCTGTCTGTGAATTGATTCTCACTTTGTTTCTTTCTGTTTGAAGTTTCACATTGAAAGAAAAACCTGGAGATACCGGTAGCCGTGGTGAAGTGAAGCCTAAGGAGATTACAGTTTATGAATACTTTAGAAGACATCTGAATTTGGAACTTAGAACTTCTGCGTACTTTCCGTGCATTGATGTTGGTAAACCCAGCAAACCTATTTATCTCCCATTGGCGGTGAGTAAACATGATTGAGATATTTTTGCATATTTTAGTTTCTTTATCTTCAAATTTTGTTTTTACTTGAAGCGATTGATTTTTTGCCTGTTGTAATTTTTAGTTCTGTAGCCTGGTCTCCCTTCAGCGATATACAAAATTACTATCTTCTGTGCAAATAGCCTCTGTGTCATTGGTGGTAACTTTAATAATGGCATCAGCGGTGGTAGCATTGGTGATATCTCCAATCTTCATGTCTTCAATTTGGCTTGTCGATATCTTTCTGAGTTCTCTAGTAGCTTTCCTGACTTCTCGATAAGCCATTCTGGAGTTCTCGAATGACTTCTCTATAACATTAAATCTGTGACTTGTAGAGATCTTGACTTGGAGTATTTTTCTCCAAACAGATTTATTCAACTCCAAGCTTCTTCAAAATTCTTCTGAGGCATGATCTTCTTGATCTTCTTCTAGATAGAATCCTTATGCTTGATACTGTTTTAGGAAAAAGACTCAAATCTGCTCCTTTGCATTTTTACAGACTTTAAGTGTTGCAAGTACAAAATATAAATTAAGATAACAATAAAACTTACTTAGGGTTGACAAAATGTCTTAGTTTTGTTAAAGTACAGGCATGTCTTTTACAACACATTTTAACTTTTTTCATGTAAAATTCATAATGTTACATATCTGTTTAAAATATTTATTTTTTTGAATTAAAGTTTAATATTTATAATTTTATTCAAAAAAGAAATTCGAAAAGTAATTTGTGAACATATTTTCTTTATTCATCTTAAAATAATAATGGAATTGTATTTTGGTACATATTTGACAAAATAATATCTTTTTGTACTAGTAGGCCTTTTGTGCTTGTCACTGGTAGCAAGAAAGTACAAAGTCGGTTCACGTTGCCGGTTTCCATTTCCTACTGACCTTGTGGAAAGACCCAAAATTTATTAGAAAACTTTTTTATTAAAAATTTTGAGTTAAAAAGCATGTTTATAAATATAAGCATGGTTTACAATAATAAATTTTTATTACAATTGAAATTAATAAAAGTTTTGATTATAATTACGTCAAAGTACATATGGTCAAGTCAAACAACTTATATGCTAGACACTATGAGTTGTATTTCTCATGGAATGTCTTCCCAATCTAGATTTTTCCCAATCAACCAGTGGATGAAATATGGTATATGTAGTTTTACCCACAATTTAGTGTCATTTTTACATTTTCAAATCAAATTGACTAATAATTAAATAAAAATCAACAATCATATTATCATTCACTTTAATTCTTATGTTTAAATAAACAAAGAAATTAGTAAATATTTTTAAAAACCTTATCATTTTTCAAATATGTATAAATTGTTTGTCAAAAATTTTTGTATCGTATCTTATACCTCTAGAAATTCAATTTGATTAAATATTGTTATGTAAACATTAATTTGTACATGACAATTAATTTCTACATTATAGCGACATGTTTTTTAGACTTAAATCTATTGTAATAGTAATATTATCCTTGTTAGTAAGGGTTGTAGTTGTACATATATTATTGTTAATTGAGGTCAGTATGTGATTTATATATAATCAAATTTAAAATTTTCGATAAAATGTCATTTTTAAGTTATGTTTTTTATACAATACTTACTACTTAATTTTTACAATGTCATTTTATTTACCATACAAAATAAATTAGGGTAATACTTATTTAGACTTGTACATCCACATCCAATTAATTTATATAATACATGGAGCACACTATGTTGAATCAAAAATTTAAACTATATTCGGCCCACTGAAACATATTATATACAATTGGGCCTCCAGAATAGAGAAAATAAAAAATGTAGGTAAAACCCTAATATAACCACAAGCGGCCGACTTAAAAACAAAATAAACTTGTACATGGCTATGAAATAGTGTTTTGGTATTATTTATATTTTGTGTGAAAGAGTGTTTTGGTGCTGTAAGGTTAAACACATCTTCAAATGAATTGGTGCAGGATTAAGTGGACAAGATTTGCAGATTATCATGAATTGATATTGTTTAACAAGGGTAAGGTAATAATTTATATTTTCCTATTTCTTTATTTCCCTTTCTTATGTGTTGTTTGCACAAACTTTTGTTAAAAATTAAAACACTGCAATAAGTATCCCATTTTTCTTGTATATATGGATGTGGATTGACATGAAATGCCATTTGTATTTGTTTTTAAATGATCTTGATATCAAGAATAATCCCTTTCAAGATTATATGTCAAATTTAAGAAAAAGAATTTAGTTACATTTGTAATAACTTTTTTGTTCCTCATAAATAATCAAATACATGATATACTAAAAAAATGAAAATTTATAGATAAGAAGCCCACATATTATTTATATTTTATCTTCATATTTGTTTGATTACACTATTAAATTTATTTTATGTTTATGTGTGAAAATTTTTTAGAGACATATGCAGAGGAATTATATTTTTCTTGCTATTTGCAACAAGTTCCACAAACAATGAAGAAAGTGCTCCAAGTCCCTTCTTTTTCTCCTCTTCATCAATCTACTTGTGTAAGCTTTCTTTGTTCTTTTTTAACTTTTACTATGCAAATATATAGCATAAATATAAATGTAGATAGTACAAGTGAAGCCCCATCACTATTTAACTTTATATTACATGACACATGGTTGAAAATGAGATTTCTTACTTGATAAAGATGTAGGCTCTATTTGGGACAAATTATAGTGTTGTAAAAACTTATATTTCAATACATAAACAGGTAGGCAGGCTAACCATTTTCAGCCATAAGCTTATATTTGAATGGAGCTGACACTGAAAAAGTTTAAGATGCACTGAGGGTGCTTGACATTGTCTTGAGACAGCAAGCGGCTAAAAGGTATCCAGACGACCGGAACTAATTAAGAAACTTGCACTTTGAAATGATGCATTGCTTACTGTTATGAATGTGGAATATGCAGGGATTGCCTTTTGGTGAGGCAGTCATTTTTCCATGACGACTCTAGGATGCTTACTAGTGTTGGAGGAGGGGTTTCTGCTTGTCGTGGTCTCCATTCTAGTTTTCGTCCTACTCAGGGAGGATTGTCACTCAATTTAGGTAAGGATGCTATATTTTTCTGCCTAACCCCGTTTTCAAGATTATATCTCTAAAACACTTATTTCACTTGACTCCCTTATTTCACTTGATGCCCACTTACTCATTCATTTTTTCAGACGTGTCAACGACCATGATCCTTACTCCTGGGCCTGTAATTGATTTCCTGAGAGCCAATCAGGGTATACAGGATGCTCGTAGAATAGACTGGATTAAGGTAATTCATGAAATGACACCTGAAAAACCTGCATTGTGCTTCTTTTTTGTGTCTATTAAATTGTGCTTTTACAAATGCAACAGGCCAAGAAAATGCTGAGAAACATGAGAGTCAAGGCCACGCATAGCAACCGAGAATTTAAGATAAAAGGGTTGAGTGAGAAGCCTTGCAATGAGCTATAGTAAGTTGTTTAATTTTTTTAATTCATCCTTTTCTAATGTTCAAAATGAAGAGGCCTGTCTGTGAATTGATTCTCACTTTGTTTCTTTCTGTTTGAAGTTTCACATTGAAAGAAAAACCTGGAGATACCGGTAGCCGTGGTGAAGTGAAGCCTAAGGAGATTACAGTTTATGAATACTTTAGAAGACATCTGAATTTGGAACTTAGAACTTCTGCGTACTTTCCGTGCATTGATGTTGGTAAACCCAGCAAACCTATTTATCTCCCATTGGCGGTGAGTAAACATGATTGAGATATTTTTGCATATTTTAGTTTCTTTATCTTCAAATTTTGTTTTTACTTGAAGCGATTGATTTTTTGCCTGTTGTAATTTTTAGTTCTGTAGCCTGGTCTCCCTTCAGCGATATACAAAATTACTATCTTCTATGCAAATAGCCTCTGTGTCATTGGTGGTAACTTTAATAATGGCATCAGCGGTGGTAGCATTGGTGATATCTCCAATCTTCATGTCTTCAATTTGGCTTGTCGATATCTTTCTGAGTTCTCTAGTAGCTTTCCTGACTTCTCGATAAGCCATTCTGGAGTTCTCGAATGACTTCTCTATAACATTAAATCTGTGACTTGTAGAGATCTTGACTTGGAGTATTTTTCTCCAAACAGATTTATTCAACTCCAAGCTTCTTCAAAATTCTTCTGAGGCATGATCTTCTTGATCTTCTTCTAGATAGAATCCTTATGCTTGATACTGTTTTAGGAAAAAGACTCAAATCTGCTCCTTTGCATTTTTACAGACTTTAAGTGTTGCAAGTACAAAATATAAATTAAGATAACAATAAAACTTACTTAGGGTTGACAAAATGTCTTAGTTTTGTTAAAGTACAGGCATGTCTTTTACAACACATTTTAACTTTTTTCATGTAAAATTCATAATGTTACATATCTGTTTAAAATATTTATTTTTTTGAATTAAAGTTTAATATTTATAATTTTATTCAAAAAAGAAATTCGAAAAGTAATTTGTGAACATATTTTCTTTATTCATCTTAAAATAATAATGGAATTGTATTTTGGTACATATTTGACAAAATAATATCTTTTTGTACTAGTAGGCCTTTTGTGCTTGTCACTGGTAGCAAGAAAGTACAAAGTCGGTTCACGTTGCCGGTTTCCATTTCCTACTGACCTTGTGGAAAGACCCAAAATTTATTAGAAAACTTTTTTATTAAAATTTTGAGTTAAAAAGCATGTTTATAAATATAAGCATGGTTTACAATAATAAATTTTTATTACAATTGAAATTAATAAAAGTTTTGATTATAATTACGTCAAAGTACATATGGTCAAGTCAAACAACTTATATGCTAGACACTATGAGTTGTATTTCTCATGGAATGTCTTCCCAATCTAGATTTTTCCCAATCAACCAGTGGATGAAATATGGTATATGTAGTTTTACCCACAATTTAGTGTCATTTTTACATTTTCAAATCAAATTGACTAATAATTAAATAAAAATCAACAATCATATTATCATTCACTTTAATTCTTATGTTTAAATAAACAAAGAAATTAGTAAATATTTTTAAAAACCTTATCATTTTTCAAATATGTATAAATTGTTTGTCAAAAATTTTTGTATCGTATCTTATACCTCTAGAAATTCAATTTGATTAAATATTGTTATGTAAACATTAATTTGTACATGACAATTAATTTCTACATTATAGCGACATGTTTTTTAGACTTAAATCTATTGTAATAGTAATATTATCCTTGTTAGTAAGGGTTGTAGTTGTACATATATTATTGTTAATTGAGGTCAGTATGTGATTTATATATAATCAAATTTAAAATTTTCGATAAAATGTCATTTTTAAGTTATGTTTTTTATACAATACTTACTACTTAATTTTTACAATGTCATTTTATTTACCATACAAAATAAATTAGGGTAATACTTATTTAGACTTGTACATCCACATCCAATTAATTTATATAATACATGGAGCACACTATGTTGAATAAAAATTTAAACTATATTCGGCCCACTGAAACATATTATATACAATTGGGCCTCCAGAATAGAGAAAATAAAAAATGTAGGTAAAACCCTAATATAACCACAAGCGGCCGACTTAAAAACAAAATAAACTTGTACATGGCTATGAAATAGTGTTTTGGTATTATTTATATTTTGTGTGAAAGAGTGTTTTGGTGCTGTAAGGTTAAACACATCTTCAAATGAATTGGTGCAGGATTAAGTGGACAAGATTTGCAGATTATCATGAATTGATATTGTTTAACAAGGGTAAGGTAATAATTTATATTTTCCTATTTCTTTATTTCCCTTTCTTATGTGTTTTTTGCACAAACTTTTGTTAAAAATTAAAACACTGCAATAAGTATCCCATTTTTCTTGTATATATGGATGTGGATTGACATGAAATGCCATTTGTATTTGTTTTTAAATGATCTTGATATCAAGAATAATCCCTTTCAAGATTATATGTCAAATTTAAGAAAAAGAATTTAGTTACATTTGTAATAACTTTTTTGTTCCTCATAAATAATCAAATACATGATATACTAAAAAAAATGAAAATTTATAGATAAGAAGCCCACATATTATTTATATTTTATCTTCATATTTGTTTGATTACACTATTAAATTTATTTTATGTTTATGTGTGAAAATTTTTTAGAGACATATGCAGAGGAATTATATTTTTCTTGCTATTTGCAACAAGTTCCACAAACAATGAAGAAAGTGCTCCAAGTCCCTTCTTTTTCTCCTCTTCATCAATCTACTTGTGTAAGCTTTCTTTGTTCTTTTTTAACTTTTACTATGCAAATATATAGCATAAATATAAATGTAGATAGTACAAGTGAAGCCCCATCACTATTTAACTTTATATTACATGACACATGGTTGAAAATGAGATTTCTTACTTGATAAAGATGTAGGCTCTATTTGGGACAAATTATAGTGTTGTAAAAACTTATATTTCAATACATAAACAGGTAGGCAGGCTAACCATTTTCAGCCATAAGCTTATATTTGAATGGAGCTGACACTGAAAAAGTTTAAGATGCACTGAGGGTGCTTGACATTGTCTTGAGACAGCAAGCGGCTAAAAGGTATCCAGACGACCGGAACTAATTAAGAAACTTGCACTTTGAAATGATGCATTGCTTACTGTTATGAATGTGGAATATGCAGGGATTGCCTTTTGGTGAGGCAGTCATTTTTCCATGACGACTCTAGGATGCTTACTAGTGTTGGAGGAGGGGTTTCTGCTTGTCGTGGTCTCCATTCTAGTTTTCGTCCTACTCAGGGAGGATTGTCACTCAATTTAGGTAAGGATGCTATATTTTTTCTGCCTAACCCCGTTTTCAAGATTATATCTCTAAAACACTTATTTCACTTGACTCCCTTATTTCACTTGATGCCCACTTACTCATTCATTTTTTCAGACGTGTCAACGACCATGATCCTTACTCCTGGGCCTGTAATTGATTTCCTGAGAGCCAATCAGGGTATACAGGATGCTCGTAGAATAGACTGGATTAAGGTAATTCATGAAATGACACCTGAAAAACCTGCATTGTGCTTCTTCTTTTTTGTCTATTAAATTGTGCTTTTACAAATGCAACAGGCCAAGAAAATGCTGAGAAACATGAGAGTCAAGGCCACGCATAGCAACCGAGAATTTAAGATAAAAGGGTTGAGTGAGAAGCCTTGCAATGAGCTATAGTAAGTTGTTTAATTTTTTTAATTCATCCTTTTCTAATGTTCAAAATGAAGAGGCCTGTCTGTGAATTGATTCTCACTTTGTTTCTTTCTGTTTGAAGTTTCACATTGAAAGAAAAACCTGGAGATACCGGTAGCCGTGGTGAAGTGAAGCCTAAGGAGATTACAGTTTATGAATACTTTAGAAGACATCTGAATTTGGAACTTAGAACTTCTGCGTACTTTCCGTGCATTGATGTTGGTAAACCCAGCAAACCTATTTATCTCCCATTGGCGGTGAGTAAACATGATTGAGATATTTTTGCATATTCTAGTTTCTTTATCTTCTAATTTTGTTTTTACTTGAAGCGATTGATTTTTTGCCTGTTGTAATTTTTAGTTCTGTAGCCTGGTCTCCCTTCAGCGATATACAAAATTACTATCTTCTGTGCAAATAGCCTCTGTGTCATTGGTGGTAACTTTAATAATGGCATCAGCGGTGGTAGCATTGGTGATATCTCCAATCTTCATGTCTTCAATTTGGCTTGTCGATATCTTTCTGAGTTCTCTAGTAGCTTTCCTGACTTCTCGATAAGCCATTCTGGAGTTCTCGAATGACTTCTCTATAACATTAAATCTGTGACTTGTAGAGATCTTGACTTGGAGTATTTTTCTCCAAACAGATTTATTCAACTCCAAGCTTCTTCAAAATTCTTCTGAGGCATGATCTTCTTGATCTTCTTCTAGATAGAATCCTTATGCTTGATACTGTTTTAGGAAAAAGACTCAAATCTGCTCCTTTGCATTTTTACAGACTTTAAGTGTTGCAAGTACAAAATATAAATTAAGATAACAATAAAACTTACTTAGGGTTGACAAAATGTCTTAGTTTTGTTAAAGTACAGGCATGTCTTTTACAACACATTTTAACTTTTTTCATGTAAAATTCATAATGTTACATATCTGTTTAAAATATTTATTTTTTTGAATTAAAGTTTAATATTTATAATTTTATTCAAAAAAGAAATTCGAAAAGTAATTTGTGAACATATTTTCTTTATTCATCTTAAAATAATAATGGAATTGTATTTTGGTACATATTTGACAAAATAATATCTTTTTGTACTAGTACGCCTTTTGTGCTTGTCACTGGTAGCAAGAAAGTACAAAGTCGGTTCACGTTGCCGGTTTCCATTTCCTACTGACCTTGTGGAAAGAACCAAAATTTATTAGAAAACTTTTTATTAAAATTTTGAGTTAAAAAGCATGTTTATAAATATAAGCATGGTTTACAATAATAAATTTTTATTACAATTGAAATTAATAAAAGTTTTGATTATAATTACGTCAAAGTACATATGGTCAAGTCAAACAACTTATATGCTAGACACTATGAGTTGTATTTCTCATGGAATGTCTTCCCAATCTAGATTTTTCCCAATCAACCAGTGGATGAAATATGGTATATGTAGTTTTACCCACAATTTAGTGTCATTTTTACATTTTCAAATCAAATTGACTAATAATTAAATAAAAATCAACAATCATATTATCATTCACTTTAATTCTTATGTTTAAATAAACAAAGAAATTAGTAAATATTTTTAAAAACCTTATCATTTTTCAAATATGTATAAATTGTTTGTCAAAAATTTTTGTATCGTATCTTATACCTCTAGAAATTCAATTTGATTAAATATTGTTATGTAAACATTAATTTGTACATGACAATAATTTCTACATTATAGCGACATGTTTTTTAGACTTAAATCTATTGTAATAGTAATATTATCCTTGTTAGTAAGGGTTGTAGTTGTACATATATTATTGTTAATTGAGGTCAGTATGTGATTTATATATAATCAAATTTAAAATTTTCGATAAAATGTCATTTTTAAGTTATGCTTTTTATACAATACTTACTACTTAATTTTTACAATGTCATTTTATTTACCATACAAAATAAATTAGGGTAATACTTATTTAGACTTGTACATCCACATCCAATTAATTTATATAATACATGGAGCACACTATGTTGAATCAAAAATTTAAACTATATTCGGCCCACACAAACATATTATATACAATTGGGCCTCCAGAATAGAGAAAATAAAAAATGTAGGTAAAACCCTAATATAACCACAAGCGGCCGACTTAAAAACAAAATAAACTTGTACATGGCTATGAAATAGTGTTTTGGTATTATTTATATTTTGTGTGAAAGAGTGTTTTGGTGCTTGTAAGGTTAAACACATCTTCAAATGAATTGGTGCAGGATTAAGTGGACAAGATTTGCAGATTATCATGAATTGATATTGTTTAACAAGGGTAAGGTAATAATTTATATTTTCCTATTTCTTTATTTCCCTTTCTTATGTGTTTTTTGCACAAACTTTTGTTAAAAATTAAAACACTGCAATAAGTATCCCATTTTTCTTGTATATATGGATGTGGATTGACATGAAATGCCATTTGTATTTGTTTTTAAATGATCTTGATATCAAGAATAATCCCTTTCAAGATTATATGTCAAATTTAAGAAAAAGAATTTAGTTACATTTGTAATAACTTTTTTGTTCCTCATAAATAATCAAATACATGATATACTAAAAAAATGAAAATTTATAGATAAGAAGCCCACATATTATTTATATTTTATCTTCATATTTGTTTGATTACACTATTAAATTTATTTTATGTTTATGTGTGAAAATTTTTTAGAGACATATGCAGAGGAATTATATTTTTCTTGCTATTTGCAACAAGTTCCACAAACAATGAAGAAAGTGCTCCAAGTCCCTTCTTTTTCTCCTCTTCATCAATCTACTTGTGTAAGCTTTCTTTGTTCTTTTTTAACTTTTACTATGCAAATATATAGCATAAATATAAATGTAGATAGTACAAGTGAAGCCCCATCACTATTTAACTTTATATTACATGACACATGGTTGAAAATGAGATTTCTTACTTGATAAAGATGTAGGCTCTATTTGGGACAAATTATAGTGTTGTAAAAACTTATATTTCAATACATAAACAGGTAGGCAGGCTAACCATTTTCAGCCATAAGCTTATATTTGAATGGAGCTGACACTGAAAAAGTTTAAGATGCACTGAGGGTGCTTGACATTGTCTTGAGACAGCAAGCGGCTAAAAGGTATCCAGACGACCGGAACTAATTAAGAAACTTGCACTTTGAAATGATGCATTGCTTACTGTTATGAATGTGGAATATGCAGGGATTGCCTTTTGGTGAGGCAGTCATTTTTCCATGACGACTCTAGGATGCTTACTAGTGTTGGAGGAGGGGTTTCTGCTTGTCGTGGTCTCCATTCTAGTTTTCGTCCTACTCAGGGAGGATTGTCACTCAATTTAGGTAAGGATGCTATATTTTTTCTGCCTAACCCCGTTTTCAAGATTATATCTCTAAAACACTTATTTCACTTGACTCCCTTATTTCACTTGATGCCCACTTACTCATTCATTTTTTCAGACGTGTCAACGACCATGATCCTTACTCCTGGGCCTGTAATTGATTTCCTGAGAGCCAATCAGGGTATACAGGATGCTCGTAGAATAGACTGGATTAAGGTAATTCATGAAATGACACCTGAAAAACCTGCATTGTGCTTCTTTTTTGTGTCTATTAAATTGTGCTTTTACAAATGCAACAGGCCAAGAAAATGCTGAGAAACATGAGAGTCAAGGCCACGCATAGCAACCGAGAATTTAAGATAAAAGGGTTGAGTGAGAAGCCTTGCAATGAGCTATAGTAAGTTGTTTAATTTTTTTAATTCATCCTTTTCTAATGTTCAAAATGAAGAGGCCTGTCTGTGAATTGATTCTCACTTTGTTTCTTTCTGTTTGAAGTTTCACATTGAAAGAAAAACCTGGAGATACCGGTAGCCGTGGTGAAGTGAAGCCTAAGGAGATTACAGTTTATGAATACTTTAGAAGACATCTGAATTTGGAACTTAGAACTTCTGCGTACTTTCCGTGCATTGATGTTGGTAAACCCAGCAAACCTATTTATCTCCCATTGGCGATGAGTAAACATGATTGAGATATTTTTGCATATTTTAGTTTCTTTATCTTCAAATTTTGTTTTTACTTGAAGCGATTGATTTTTTGCCTATTGTAATTTTTAGTTCTGTAGTCTGGTCTCCCTTCAGCGATATACAAAATTACTATCTTCTGTGCAAATAGCCTCTGTGTTATTGGTGGTAACTTTAATAATGGCATCAGCGGTGGTAGCATTGGTGATATCTCCAATCTTCATGTCTTCAATTTGGCTTGTCGATATCTTTCTGAGTTCTCTAGTAGCTTTCCTGACTTCTCGATAAGCCATTCTGGAGTTCTCGAATGACTTCTCTATAACATTAAATCTGTGACTTGTAGAGATCTTGACTTGGAGTATTTTTCTCCAAACAGATTTATTCAACTCCAAGCTTCTTCAAAATTCTTCTGAGGCATGATCTTCTTGATCTTCTTCTAGATAGAATCCTTATGCTTGATACTGTTTTAGGAAAAAGACTCAAATCTGCTCCTTTGCATTTTTACAGACTTTAAGTGTTGCAAGTACAAAATATAAATTAAGATAACAATAAAACTTACTTAGGGTTGACAAAATGTCTTAGTTTTGTTAAAGTACAGGCATGTCTTTTACAACACATTTTAACTTTTTTCATGTAAAATTCATAATGTTACATATCTGTTTAAAATATTTATTTTTTTGAATTAAAGTTTAATATTTATAATTTTATTCAAAAAAGAAATTCGAAAAGTAATTTGTGAACATATTTTCTTTATTCATCTTAAAATAATAATGGAATTGTATTTTGGTACATATTTGACAAAATAATATCTTTTTGTACTAGTAGGCCTTTTGTGCTTGTCACTGGTAGCAAGAAAGTACAAAGTCGGTTCACGTTGCCCGGTTTCCATTTCCTACTGACCTTGTGGAAAGACCCAAAATTTATTAGAAAACTTTTTTATTAAAATTTTGAGTTAAAAAGCATGTTTATAAATATAAGCATGGTTTACAATAATAAATTTTTATTACAATTGAAATTAATAAAAGTTTTGATTATAATTACGTCAAAGTACATATGGTCAAGTCAAACAACTTATATGCTAGACACTATGAGTTGTATTTCTCATGGAATGTCTTCCCAATCTAGATTTTTCCCAATCAACCAGTGGATGAAATATGGTATATGTAGTTTTACCCACAATTTAGTGTCATTTTTACATTTTCAAATCAAATTGACTAATAATTAAATAAAAATCAACAATCATATTATCATTCACTTTAATTCTTATGTTTAAATAAACAAAGAAATTAGTAAATATTTTTAAAAACCTTATCATTTTTCAAATACTGATAAATTGTTTGTCAAAAATTTTTGTATCGTATCTTATACCTCTAGAAATTCAATTTGATTAAATATTGTTATGTAAACATTAATTTGTACATGACAATTAATTTCTACATTATAGCGACATGTTTTTTAGACTTAAATCTATTGTAATAGTAATATTATCCTTGTTAGTAAGGGTTGTAGTTGTACATATATTATTGTTAATTGAGGTCAGTATGTGATTTATATATAATCAAATTTAAAATTTTCGATAAAATGTCATTTTTAAGTTATGTTTTTTATACAATACTTACTACTTAATTTTTACAATGTCATTTTATTTACCATACAAAATAAATTAGGGTAATACTTATTTAGACTTGTACATCCACATCCAATTAATTTATATAATACATGGAGCACACTATGTTGAATCAAAAATTTAAACTATATTCGGCCCACTGAAACATATTATATACAATTGGGCCTCCAGAATAGAGAAAATAAAAAATGTAGGTAAAACCCTAATATAACCACAAGCGGCCGACTTAAAAACAAAATAAACTTGTACATGGCTATGAAATAGTGTTTTGGTATTATTTATATTTTGTGTGAAAGAGTGTTTTGGTGTTGTAAGGTTAAACACATCTTCAAATGAATTGGTGCAGGATTAAGTGGACAAGATTTGCAGATTATCATGAATTGATATTGTTTAACAAGGGTAAGGTAATAATTTATATTTTCCTATTTCTTTATTTCCCTTTCTTATGTGTTTTTTGCACAAACTTTTGTTAAAAATTAAAACACTGCAATAAGTATCCCATTTTTCTTGTATATATGGATGTGGATTGACATGAAATGCCATTTGTATTTGTTTTTAAATGATCTTGATATCAAGAATAATCCCTTTCAAGATTATATGTCAAATTTAAGAAAAAGAATTTAGTTACATTTGTAATAACTTTTTTGTTCCTCATAAATAATCAAATACATGATATACTAAAAAAAATGAAAATTTATAGATAAGAAGCCCACATATTATTTATATTTTATCTTCATATTTGTTTGATTACACTATTAAATTTATTTTATGTTTATGTGTGAAAATTTTTTAGAGACATATGCAGAGGAATTATATTTTTCTTGCTATTTGCAACAAGTTCCACAAACAATGAAGAAAGTGCTCCAAGTCCCTTCTTTTTCTCCTCTTCATCAATCTACTTGTGTAAGCTTTCTTTGTTCTTTTTTAACTTTTACTATGCAAATATATAGCATAAATATAAATGTAGATAGTACAAGTGAAGCCCCATCACTATTTAACTTTATATTACATGACACATGGTTGAAAATGAGATTTCTTACTTGATAAAGATGTAGGCTCTATTTGGGACAAATTATAGTGTTGTAAAAACTTATATTTCAATACATAAACAGGTAGGCAGGCTAACCATTTTCAGCCATAAGCTTATATTTGAATGGAGCTGACACTGAAAAAGTTTAAGATGCACTGAGGGTGCTTGACATTGTCTTGAGACAGCAAGCGGCTAAAAGGTATCCAGACGACCGGAACTAATTAAGAAACTTGCACTTTGAAATGATGCATTGCTTACTGTTATGAATGTGGAATATGCAGGGATTGCCTTTTGGTGAGGCAGTCATTTTTCCATGACGACTCTAGGATGCTTACTAGTGTTGGAGGAGGGGTTTCTGCTTGTCGTGGTCTCCATTCTAGTTTTCGTCCTACTCAGGGAGGATTGTCACTCAATTTAGGTAAGGATGCTATATTTTTTCTGCCTAACCCCGTTTTCAAGATTATATCTCTAAAACACTTATTTCACTTGACTCCCTTATTTCACTTGATGCCCACTTACTCATTCATTTTTTCAGACGTGTCAACGACCATGATCCTTACTCCTGGGCCTGTAATTGATTTCCTGAGAGCCAATCAGGGTATACAGGATGCTCGTAGAATAGACTGGATTAAGGTAATTCATGAAATGACACCTGAAAAACCTGCATTGTGCTTCTTCTTTTTTGTCTATTAAATTGTGCTTTTACAAATGCAACAGGCCAAGAAAATGCTGAGAAACATGAGAGTCAAGGCCACGCATAGCAACCGAGAATTTAAGATAAAAGGGTTGAGTGAGAAGCCTTGCAATGAGCTATAGTAAGTTGTTTAATTTTTTTAATTCATCCTTTTCTAATGTTCAAAATGAAGAGGCCTGTCTGTGAATTGATTCTCACTTTGTTTCTTTCTGTTTGAAGTTTCACATTGAAAGAAAAACCTGGAGATACCGGTAGCCGTGGTGAAGTGAAGCCTAAGGAGATTACAGTTTATGAATACTTTAGAAGACATCTGAATTTGGAACTTAGAACTTCTGCCGTACTTTCCGTGCATTGATGTTGGTAAACCCAGCAAACCTATTTATCTCCCATTGGCGGTGAGTAAACATGATTGAGATATTTTTGCATATTTTAGTTTCTTTATCTTCAAATTTTGTTTTTACTTGAAGCGATTGATTTTTTGCCTGTTGTAATTTTTAGTTCTGTAGCCTGGTCTCCCTTCAGCGATATACAAAATTACTATCTTCTGTGCAAATAGCCTCTGTGTCATTGGTGGTAACTTTAATAATGGCATCAGCGGTGGTAGCATTGGTGATATCTCCAATCTTCATGTCTTCAATTTGGCTTGTCGATATCTTTCTGAGTTCTCTAGTAGCTTTCCTGACTTCTCGATAAGCCATTCTGGAGTTCTCGAATGACTTCTCTATAACATTAAATCTGTGACTTGTAGAGATCTTGACTTGGAGTATTTTTCTCCAAACAGATTTATTCAACTCCAAGCTTCTTCAAAATTCTTCTGAGGCATGATCTTCTTGATCTTCTTCTAGATAGAATCCTTATGCTTGATACTGTTTTAGGAAAAAGACTCAAATCTGCTCCTTTGCATTTTTACAGACTTTAAGTGTTGCAAGTACAAAATATAAATTAAGATAACAATAAAACTTCTTAGTTTGTTAAAGTACAGCCATGTCTTTTACAACACATTTTAACTTTTTTCATGTAAAATTCATAATGTTACATATCTGTTTAAAATATTTATTTTTTTGAATTAAAGTTTAATATTTATAATTTTATTCAAAAAAGAAATTCGAAAAGTAATTTGTGAACATATTTTCTTTATTCATCTTAAAATAATAATGGAATTGTATTTTGGTACATATTTGACAAAATAATATCTTTTTGTACTAGTAGGCCTTGTGCTTGTCACTGGTAGCAAGAAAGTACAAAGTCAGTTCACGTTGCCCGTTTCCATTTCCTACTGACCTTGTGGAAAGACCCAAAATTTATTAGAAAACTTTTTTATTAAAAATTTTGAGTTAAAAAGCATGTTTATAAATATAAGCATGGTTTACAATAATAAATTTTTATTACAATTGAAATTAATAAAAGTTTTGATTATAATTACGTCAAAGTACATATGGTCAAGTCAAACAACTTATATGCTAGACACTATGAGTTGTATTTCTCATGGAATGTCTTCCCAATCTAGATTTTTCCCAATCAACCAGTGGATGAAATATGGTATATGTAGTTTTACCCACAATTTAGTGTCATTTTTACATTTTCAAATCAAATTGACTAATAATTAAATAAAAATCAACAATCATATTATCATTCACTTTAATTCTTATGTTTAAATAAACAAAGAAATTAGTAAATATTTTTAAAAACCTTATCATTTTTCAAATATGTATAAATTGTTTGTCAAAAATTTTTGTATCGTATCTTATACCTCTAGAAATTCAATTTGATTAAATATTGTTATGTAAACATTAATTTGTATATGACAAATAATTTCTACATTATAGCGACATGTTTTTTAGACTTAAATCTATTGTAATAGTAATATTATCCTTGTTAGTAAGGGTTGTAGTTGTACATATATTATTGTTAATTGAGGTCAGTATGTGATTTATATATAATCAAATTTAAAATTTTCTATAAAATGTCATTTTTAAGTTATACTTTTTATACAATACTTACTACTTAATTTTTACAATGTCATTTTATTTACCATACAAAATAATCTAGGGTAATACTTATTTAGACTTGTACATCCACATCCAATTAATTTATATAATACATGGAGCACACTATCTTGAATCAAAAATTTAAACTATATTCGGCCCACACAAACATATTATATACAATTGGGCCTCCAGAATAGAGAAAATAAAAAATGTAGGTAAAACCCTAATATAACCACAAGCGGCCGACTTAAAAACAAAATAAACTTGTACATGGCTATGAAATAGTGTTTTGGTATTATTTATATTTTGTGTGAAAGAGTGTTTTGGTGTTGTAAGGTTAAACACATCTTCAAATGAATTGGTGCAGGATTAAGTGGACAAGATTTGCACATTATCATGAATTGATATTGTTTAACAAGGGTAAGGTAATAATTTATATTTTCCTATTTCTTTATTTCCCTTTCTTATGTGTTTTTTGCACAAACTTATGTTAAAAATTAAAACACTGCAATAAGTATAATAAGTATCCCATTTTTCTTGTATATATGGATGCCGATTGACATGAAATGCCATTTGTATTTGTTTTTAAATGATCTTGATATCAAGAATAATCCCTTTCAAGATTATATGTCAAATTTAAGAAAAAGAATTTAGTTACATTTGTAATAACTTTTTTGTTCCTCATAAACAATCAAATACATGATATACTAAAAAAAATGAAAATTTATAGATAAGAAGCCCACATATTATTTATATTTTATCTTCATTTTTGTTTGATTACACTATTAAATTTATTTTATGTTTATGTGTGAAAAGTTTTTAGAGACATATGCAGAGGAATTATATTTTTCTTGCTATTTGCAACAAGTTCCACAAATAATGAAGAAAGTGCTTCAAGTCCCTTCTTTTTCTCCTCTTCATCAATCTACTTGTGTAAGCTTTCTTTGTTCTTTTTTGACTTTTACTATGCAAATATATAACATAAATATAAATGTAGATAGTACAAGTGAATCCCCATCACTATTTAACTTTATATTACATGACACATGGTTGAAAATGAGATTTCTTACTTGATAAAGATGTAGGCTCTATTTGGGACAAATTATAGTGTTGTAAAAACTTATATTTCAATACATAAACAGGTATGCAGGCTAACCATTTTCAGCCATAAGCTTATATTTGAATGGAGCTGACACTGAAAAAGTTTAAGATGCACTGAGGGTGCTTGACATTGTCTTGAGACAGCAAGCGGCTAAAAGGTATCCAGACGACCGGAACTAATTAAGAAACTTGCACTTTGAAATGATGCATTGCTTACTGTTATGAATGTGGAATATGCAGGGATTGCCTTTTGGTGAGGCAGTCATTTTTCCATGACGACTCTAGGATGCTTACTAGTGTTGGAGGAGGGGTTTCTGCTTGTCGTGGTCTCCATTCTAGTTTTCGTCCGACTCAGGGAGGATTGTCACTCAATTTAGGTAAGGATGCTACATTTTTTTCTGCCTAACCCCGTTTTCAAGATTATATCTCTAAAACACTTATTTCACTTGACTCCCTTATTTCACTTGATGCCCACTTACTCATTCATTTTTTCAGACGTGTCAACGACCAAGATCCTTATTCCTGGGCCTGTAATTGATTTCCTGAGAGCCAATCAGGGTATACAGGATGCTCGTAGAATAGACTGGATTAAGGTAATTCATGAAATGACACCTGAAAAACCTGTATTATGCTTCTTCTTTTTTGTCTATTAAATTGTGCTTTTACAAATGCAACATGCCAAGAAAATGCTGAGAAACGTGAGAGTCAAGGCCACGCATAGCAACCGAGAATTTAAGATAAAAGGGTTGAGTGAGAAGCCTTGCAATGAGCTATAGTAAGTTGTTTAATTTTTTTAATTCTTCCTTTTCTAATGTTCAAAATGAAGAGGCCTGTCTGTGAATTGATTCTCACTTTGTTTCTTTCTGTTTGAAGTTTCACATTGAAAGAAAAACCTGGAGATACCAGTAGCCGTGGTGAAGTGAAGCCTAAGGAGATTACAGTTTATGAATACTTTAGAAGACATCTAAATTTAGAACTTAGAACTTCTGCGTACTTTTCGTGCATTGATGTTGGTAAACCCAGCAAACCTATTTATCTCCCATTGGCGGTGAGTAAACATGATTGAGATATTTTTACATATTCTAGTTTCTTTATCTTCAAATTTTGTTTTTACTTGAAGCGATTGATTTTTTGCCTGTTGTAATTTTTAGTTCTGTAGCCTGGTCTCCTTTCAGCGATATACAAAATTACTATCTTCTGTGCAAATAGCCTCTGTGTCATTGGTGGTAACTTTAATAATGGCATCAACGGTGGTAGCATTGGTGATATCTCCAATCTTCATGTGTTCAATTTGGCTTGTCGATATCTTTCTAAGTTCTCTAGTAGCTTTCCTGACTTCTCGATAAGCCATTCTGGAGTTCTCGAATGACTTCTCTATAACATTAAATCTGTGACTTGTAGAGATCTTGACTTGGAGTATTTTTCTCCAAACAGATTTATTCAACTCCAAGCTTCTTCAAAATTCTTCTGAGGCATGATCTTTTTGATCTTCTTCCAGATAGAATCCTTATGGTTGATACTGTTTTAGGAAAAAAACTCAAGTCTGCTCCTTTGTAATTTTACAGACTTTAAGTGTTGCAAGTACAAAATATAAATTAAGATAACAATAAAACTTACTTAGGGTTGAAAAAATGTTTTAGTCTTGTTAAAGTACAGGCATGTCTTTTACAACACATTTTAACTTTTTTCATGTAAAATTCATAATGTTACATATTTGTTTAAAATATTTATTTTTTTGAATTAAAGTTTAATATTTATAATTTTATTCAAAAAAGAAATTTGAAACTTAATTTGTGAACATATCCTCTTTATTCATTTTAAAATAATAATGGAATTGTATTTTGGTACATATTTGATAAAATAATATCTTTTTGTACTAGTACGCCTTTTGTGCTTGTGACTGGTAGCAAGAAAATACAAAGTCCGTTCACGTTGCCGGTTTCCATTTCCTACTGACCTTGTGGAAAGACCCAAAATTTATTAGAAAACTTTTTTATTGAAAATTTTGAGTTAAAAAGCATGTTTATAAATATAAGCATGGTTTACAATTGTTAGGAATATATGTGCATTAGTTTGATGATATGTTTAACAAAACACTTAAGTAGAAATTCAGTGTCTGTAGCCTCAACGGATAAGACCACTTTGGCTATCCGTTGATGGTGTAGGTTTACTTAGAAATAAGTCTAGTGTTGTAGCATATTTCAGTCTCTGTATTTAAGATGTAATTCTTAGAAGTTGAGAGAAACTATGAGTCATGTTGACTACTAGAAGATATGCAGATAGGAAGGCCAATTGTAAATATTTCATGCCTTGTAATTTTGTATAAATGAAGTGGTATCAACGGATGACTTAAAGACCTTCAACGGATGAGAAGCTAAGTTTCAACGGATGTCTCTAAAGCTTCAACGGATAACATCCTTCAACGGATGAGTGCATCAACGGATGAAAGCTTCAACGGATGTTCTGTTGATTAACCGTTGATAAGTGGTAGTTGTACCTACAAACAGAGGCACGTGGGTGAACAGAGATAACTGAAATGTGGCAGCCTAATTTCAGGAACATCAGAAAAAGCAGCCATTCTACTCTAGTATAAAGAGACATTAAGTCAACAAAGTACTGGAGTGAACTGGAGAAGAAACAAGTGGAGATCTTACTTTATTATTTTATATATCCTTGTCTTCACTTGTAAACTTGGTAATATATAAACCAAGTAGTAGCTAGTAATTAGATGAGAATTTTTCCAGAGCTGTTTAGAAAAATCTTGAGAGAAAAATTATCTAGTTTGTACTAGGATGCAGCTGTGATCAAATTCTTAGATCACAGAATTTCTGAAATACCATCTCTGGTGGAACAACAAATCCACCAGAAAAGTTTTTAAAGGTTTATTTTGTTCTTTACATTTGTGTTTGAATATATATCTGTCTGTATCAGCTTAAAGCAATTCACACACTTGTTCATCTTGAACACACAGTCTTTATAAACTGCTCAAAACTTGAAAAAGTTTTGAGATTTACATTCAACCCCCCTTCTGTAAATCTCATTGTTAGTTCTCTAGAAATAACAATTGGTATCAGAGCAGGCTCTTGACAAACAAAGAGTTTAAAGATCTTGGAATCTAACAAAGATGAGTAAGAAGGATATTGGAGTAAAAATCCCAGTTCTTGACAGAGACAGTTATCACCACTGGAAGGTGAAAATGCACCTTCATCTACTCTCCCAAGATGAAGGTTATGTAAACTGTATTGAGAATGGTCCTCACATTCCCCACAAAGTAGCCACAGTTGCTACGGCCACAATTGCTGTTGGTCAATCCATTCCAAAACCTAGAGCAGAATGGACAATGGAAGACACAGAAGAAGTCCACAAGGATAAGAAGGCTATGAACATTTTGTTTAATGGTCTTGACAAGGATATGTTTGATAATGTGATAAATTGCTCAACTGCCAAAGAGGTTTGGGACACAGTTTAGCTGCTGTGTGAAGGTACAGAACAAGTAAAAGAGAACAAGATGCAGCTTCTCATTCAACAGTATGAGTATTTTCATTTTGAAGAAAATGAATCTTTAAATGACACATTTAACAGATTCCAAAAGCTGTTGAATGGATTGAAGCTGTATGGTAGAGTGTACCAGGTGAAGGATTCAAATCTTAAATTCTTAAGATCCTTGCCAAAGGAATGGAAACCCATGACTGTCTCCTTAAGAAACTCTCAGGATTATAAGGACTTCACTCTTGAAAGATTATATGGAATCTTGAAGACTTATGAACTAGAGTTGGAACAGGATGAGGTATTGGAGAAGGGGAGAAAGAAAGGAAGTTCAGTTGCATTGGTAGCTGAAAATGAGAGGGAATGCAGACAAGAAACTGTGAGATCTACATCAAACTCCAAAGATGGTACAAGATATCAGGAATCAAGCAAAGGAAAAGAGCAAGTTGCTGAGAATGAAGACAACTCCAGTCAAGATGACTCTGATAGTGTTGATGAGCATCTTGCATTTCTGTCCAGGAGATTTGCAAAGATGAAGTTTAAGAAAAACACTAGAGCCACTAAACCTCATAAGAACATGGTGGACAAATCAAAGTTCAAGTGTTTCAATTGTGGTATAAGTGGACACTTTGCAAGTGAGTGCAGAAAGCCAACTTCTGAAAAGAAGAAATTTGACCAAGTAGATTACAAGAAGAAATATTTTGATCTGCTCAAGCAAAAGGAAAGGGCTTTCATTACTCAAGAAAAAGATTGGGCAGCTGATGGAGAGGAAGAGAATGAAGATGTGGAGTATGTCAACTTAGCTCTCATGGCTGATTCTGAGGAAAATGAAGTTAGTTCATCAAGCAATCAGGTAACAACTCAGGTAATCACTACTGATGTAACACAACTTACTAAAGAAGAGTGCAATGATGCTTTTAATGACATGTCTACTGAATTGTATCATTTGCGTGTGTCTCTTAAATCTCTTGCTAAAGAAAATAGTAGGATTAAAGAGAACAATATGTTTTTAAGTAATAGAAATACTATGTTAGAAGATAAGTTGATTGACCTAGAGAAAACCAAGCTGCATTGTATATCTGTTGAGAATGAACTAGCTGAATCTATTAAGAAAGTAGAAATACTTTCTAATCAATTAAAGAGAGAGCAAGAGGTGATTAAAGCCTGGAAAACATCTAGGGATGTTAGTGCTCAAATTGCCAAGGTCCAAGGAATTGAATCATTCTGTGAAACTGCCTGGGATAAAAAAAAAAGAAACTGGAATTAATTGATGGGCTGTCAACGGATGTGGAATCAACGGATGATGAAGGTTATCCGTTGAAGGAAAAAATGAGCATCCGTTGAAGGTTCCTCAATTAAAACAGGCAGATGTTTCTAATAGTGAAAATCTAAAGAAACTCAACAAAAAGTTTGGTTCAACTTCCAAGAACTTTGTTAAAGAAGAAGCAAGCACATCCAAAGATGTCAGTAAGGTGAATATAGGGCACATGACCTTAGAACAGTTAAATAATAGGCTCAAGATGGTTGAGGATAAAAAGGAAACTAAAAGAAAATCTAACAGAAATGGGAAGGTAGGTGTTAACAAACATAACAATTACACACCTGATAGGTATGCTCCTAGAAAAAGCTGTGTGCATTGTAGTAGTGTTAATCATCTATCTGCTAATTGCAAATCTATTAAGAAAACCCCCATAAATGTACCCTCTTCCATGCCTAACATGTCTGCATCATCTCTACATGCTATGCCCACTATGTCTCAACAGAATCCTTATGCACATTTTGCAAACATGCCATATTTTAACAATCCTTATCTTGCTGCATTTAGTATGCCTCAAATGCCATACAATATGCCTATGTGGAATAACATGTATGCATAATCCATGCCTTATCATATTCCAAATGTGCTAAATGATTCTGTGACTAACCCTACACCTCAACCAACTACATCCAAGACCAAGGTTGACTCAAAGTTACCTAAGTCTAGAGATGCAGGAGGAATGAAGTCTAGGAGAAAGGCTAACAAGAATGGACCCAAGGAAACTTGGGTACCAAAATCAAATTGATTGATTTTATGGTGTGCAGGGAAATAGAAGAAATCTATGGTACTTGGACAGTGGCTGTTCAAGACACATGACAAGAGATTTCTCCCTGCTCACAGAGTTTAAGGAAAGAGCTGGCCCTAGCATAACCTTTGGAGATGACAGCAAAGGGTTTACTATGGGATATGGCTTGATTTCAACAAGGAATGTCATCATTGATGAAGTTGCATTAGTTGATGGTCTCAAACATAACTTACTGAGCATCAGTCAACTATGTGATAAAGGGAATACAGTTTCCTTCAGTTCTGAAGCCTGTGTTGTCACTAGTAAGAAAGACAACAAAGTGGTTCTAACTGGAGTTAGAAAAGGAAATGTGTACTTAGCTGACTTCAACTCTGCAAATGCAGAATCTATTACTTGTCTCTTCAGCAAAGCAAGTTCAGTTGAGAGTTGGCTATGGCACAAGAAGCTATCCCATTTGAATTTCAAGACAATGAATGATCTAGTCAAAAAGGACCTAGTAAGAGGAATTCCTCTTGTTGAATTCTCAAGGGATGGTTTGTGTGATGCTTGTCAGAAAGGCAAACAAAGGAAAGCATCATTCAAAAAGAAGCTTGAAACAACAATTGATGAACCATTACAGCTGCTACATATGGATTTGTTTGGACCAGTCAATGTATTGTCAATTGCAAGAAAAAGATATTGCTTAGTGATTGTAGATGATTTCTCAAAGTTTTCATGGGTCTATTTTCTTGGATCAAAGAATGAAGCAAGTGAAATCATTATCAATCACATCAGGCAAGTCAATAATCATCCTGACCTGAAGGTTAGGAATATCAGGAGTGACAATGGAACTGAGTTCAAGAATTTATCAATGAGGCTGTTCTGTGAAGAAAATGGAATCATGCATGTGTTCTCAGCTCCAAGAACACCTCAGCAAAATGGGGTAGTTGAAAGAAAGAACAGATCTTTAATTGAGGCTGCCAGAACAATGCTTGAAGAATCAAAGTTACCAACATATTTCTGGGCTGAAGCTGTTAATTGTGCCTGTTTCACTCAAAATATCTCTTTGATCAATCAAGCTAAAGGCATGACTCCTTATCAGTTGTTCAAGAGAAGAAAACCAACTCTAAACTTTCCTCATGTCTTTGGATGTAAATGCTTTATACTAAGGAATCAATCTGACCATAAAGGGAAGTTTGATGCAAAGGCTGATGAAGGGATATTTGTTGGTTATTCAGCTGGAAAATCTTATAGGGTCTACAATCTAAGAACCAACATTGTTATGGAATCTGTGCATGTTGTGTTTGATGATAAAAAGATTGATGGACTAACAGATGAGGGACAATATGAGAGACTCAAATTTGACAACATTGAGATATATTGTGATGATAGTGAAGAGGAGACTGATGGAGATAACACTTCAAAAGGGATTCAAAACATGCCCTTGGATAATACACAAAATACTGCATCCGTTGAAAGTCAGAATTCTGCATCCGTTGATAGAGGCAATGCAGTATCCGTTGAAAGACATGGTGTATCATCCGTTGAAGTACTAAATGAAGCATCCGTTGATCATAGTTTATCAACGGATAATCGATTTACATCATCAGTTGATAGAACTCCAAGTTCCCTGCAAAGGACCAACAACTCAGGGGGAGTTTCAACTAGTCAACACTCTGTCTCACATCATGACAATACTGATGCCACCTCATCTAGAGCACATCTTCCACTTCAAAGGAAATGGACCAAGAATCATCCCTTTGAACTGATCATTGGTGATGCATCATCTAAAGTGCAAACAAGAAGAGCTACTCAAGATGAATATCTGTATAGTAGTTTTCTATCTCAGGAGGAACCTAAGAAAGTGGAAGAAGCCTTATTGGATCCAGATTGGATATTAGCTATGCAGGAAGAGCTAAACCAATTTGAGAGAAACCAAGTTTGGAAGCTGGTACCCAAACCAAAGAACAAGAGTCCTATTGACACAAAATGGGTATTCAGAAACAAGATGGATGAAAATGGCATTATCATAAGGAATAAAGCCAGATTGGTTGCTAAAGGCTATTCTCAGCAAGAGGGAATAGATTTTGATGAGACATATGCTCCTGTTGCAAGACTTGAAGCCATTAGAATTTTTCTAGCCTATGCAGCTCATGCCAATTTCAAAGTCTATCAAATGGATGTCAAGAGTGCATTTCTAAATGGGAAATTAGAGGAAGAAGTCTATGTAAGTCAACCTCCAGGATTTGAAGATCCAAATTTTCCAGACTATGTATATTATCTGTTGAAAGCACTCTATGGACTGAAGCAAGCACCTAGAGCCTGGTATGAAACCTTATCAAAATTTCTTTTGGAGAATCACTTCACTAGAGGTACTGTTGATAAAACTCTCTTCTTTAGGAATGTTAATGGCTCTAGTATACTTGTTCAAATTTATGTAGACGACATAATATTTGGTTCTAAAGATGATAAACTTTGTAAAAAGTTTGCTAAGCTAATGCAAAGTAATTATGAAATGAGCCTTATGGGAGAACTAACCTATTTTCTTGGTTTACAAATTAAACAAGTTAGTAATGGAATTTTCATTAGTCAAACTAAATATATTCATGATCTTTTAAAGAAGTTTGACTTAATGGAATGTTCATCTGCAAAAACTCCCATGGCCACTGCCACCAAACTTGAATTAATAAGACTGAAAGGTCTGTGGACATTACAAGTTATAGAGGCATGGTTGGTTCACTTTTATATTTAACTGCTAGCAGACCAGATATAATGTTTGCTACATGTCTGTGTGCTAGATTTCAAGCTGATCCTAGGGAGTCTCACTTAATAGCTATCAAAAGGATTTTCAGATATCTCAAGGGTACACCAAATTTAGGTATTTGGTATCCTAGAGAATCTGGCTTTGATCTAATTGGTTATTCAGATGCAGACTATGCAGGTTGCAAAATAGACAGGAAAAGTACAACAGGCTCCTGCCAATTCCTGGGAAACAAGCTTGTATCATGGTTTAGTAAAAAGCAAAATTCAGTCTCTACTTCTACAGCTGAGGCTGAATACATTGCTGCTGGAAGTTGCTGCTCTCAAGTGTTATGGATGAGAAATCAACTCCTTGACTATGGACTTCATGTTGATAGAATTCCTATCTTTTGTGACAACACAAGTGCCATAGCCATAACAGAGAATCCTGTACAGCACTCAAGAACCAAGCACATTGATATCAAGTACCACTTCATTAGGGAGCATGTCATGAATGGTACAGTGGAACTACATTTTGTTCCAAGTGAACAACAAATTGCAGACATATTTACCAAGCCACTTGATGAATCAACATTCACAAGATTAGTAAGTGAGCTAGGTATGCTTAATTACTCTTAAAATTCATGTCCTTATTGCAATTTGAATTGAAGCCTGAAATATATTAGTTGCTAGAACAAATTTGACTTTTAACAAAGTTTATACCATCAACGGATGTTTCCTATCCGTTGAAAGTCAAAATTGCTCTATCAACGGATATTCATTATCCGTTGAAAGATAAATACATTTCTGGAATTTTTATCCGTCAACGGATAAAACTGAAGTACCTTTCAACGGATGACAATTTGCCTTATCCGTTGAAATGTCACATCAGTCGATTCAGGTGTTTCACAGCCGTTGATTCTATTTTCTTAACCGTTGATACTCATACATACATCTGTATGTATTGGTTTTAAAGGTAGTTGTTAGAATACTTACAGTTTATTCTTAAACGGCTGAAATTCACTAACATATACTTATTGATTAATCTTTTACTAATTTTTTTTTTTTTTTGAAAGCATATAAGCCCTTCTGATTTTTCATTTTTACTTTACGCTTTCTTAAAATTTCAAGCATTTACCATTTTCTCTCTGCAAAACCTTCAAGTTATTCTCTGCAATTTCTACTCACAACAATGGCACCAGTCGTGAAAATTATGTCTCAATCTGGGTTCATCTATGAGAAGAACAATTTCATAGCTTTGGTAGAAAAGAATGAAGCCCATTCAGACTATCACAAAATGATGGACTTCATCAAAAACTGTAAACTTAGCTATAGCAATGCTGGAAGCCCCAACGATTTACTGTGAAGTAGTTGAGGAGATTTGGACAACTGCTGAGTTCAACTCCATAGATATGACTATCTCCTTCACTCTCAAAGGTAAAAATCACTGTATTAACTGTGATGATTTACAAGCATGTTTTAAATTACCTGAGAACAATGCCATGACACCACACACTGATAATGATGTATCCAGCATGTTAGATTCCATAGGTTATTCTCTTAACTCTGCTAGTTTAGGGAGTATTAGAAGAAAAGGCCTTAGGAAAGAATGGAGTTTTCTTGGGGATGCCTTTATAAAGGTTTTCTCTGGGAAAATTAGTAATTTTGATGCCATAACTTCATCTCTTGTTAATATGCTCTATATGCTTGTTTCTGATAGGTATTTTAACCTTAGCAACTATGTGATGCTAGAATTGGGTACTAGATTAGGTAACAAAGCTAATAGACCTAATAACATCTATTATGCTAGATTCTTTATGTTATTGGCTAACCATGTTGCTGAAGGTTTGGTCATAATCAATGAGAATAATAAACTCAAGTGCTGAGCACAAGAGAAAAGAGTTCTTGCAGATTTATTGAGAATGGATCTCAACAGCAGTGTGCCATTGGTATATTTACCAATCATGAATGCACCTCAGGTAGGTGAGGTAATTGCTTCTACAACTCCTACTTCTTCCAACCCCTCTATTTCTTTATCTTCTAGTGTGGCCATGAAATCTGTGACAATGCCCCAACAGATTTCTACCAAGGTCACCAAAACTAAACTTTCAAAATCAAAGACAAAGAAAACCACCTCTGTTGTTTCTCAAAAGACAACAGTTGTAACACCAACCATTAACCCTGAGGGGAGTGAACAGGGTGTGAGTGGTGAGGGGAGGGGTGAACATCAAAGAAACCCCCAGGATAAGGAAGGAGAGTTAAGTGCTTCCCAAGCTAGCCAAGCCACAGTTTCTCAAAAAGCTGTGGTGGTTGAAAAGGTATCTAGCACATCCCTAGTTGCATCCTCCCAAAAGGATGTTACTATTGAAAATAGTTCCCAACCAGGAACACAGAACAAACGAGGGAGGGACACTGAAGCCAAACACTCACCAACAAAAGCTTTTATTAGAAGAAAGAAGGCTAGAACCCAATCTTCTACACAGGGTGCACACACTGCACAGATACGTCCATCTGTATCTATGCCTTCTCAAACTCAGTTTGATGTGGCTCCAATAAATGTGGAGTCACAGCCCCATTCTCTCACAATAATCACACATCAATCACCAAACACTTCATCACCATCTCTGGATGTGGATATGTTATTCCCATCAATTCCTGATTCTCCCTCTTTACAACTCAGGGAGGAGCCCCACTCAAATACAGGTGATCATCATCTCTTAGATGATTTGTTGGATCACCCGCAAATTCTTTCAGATATAATTGAAGGATCTGTGTCACCACATCTCAAATCAATCTACACAGATTCAACAGTTATTTCACTTTCAATTTCAACTTCTTTTCCTTCTTCAACGGATATCACTCATCCGTTGACAAGTGGTTGCTCTTCAACGGATAAGCTTAACAGCAGTTATCCGTTGATAACATCAGTTTCACCTTCAACGGATATTCCACATTCGTTGATAGTCTCTCCACACATAACTGAATCAATTCCAAGTGTAGAAGACATAAATACTGTGCAATCACTCTTAGGATTGAGGGAAGGGAGTGAAAATTTGAGTGAGAGGCTGGGTTGCTCCCAGGCAAAAGGAGAGATTGAGAGCTCAAAAATGCATGCTATTTCTTCCAGCATGGCAAAAGTAAGTGAGAGGAGTACCACCTTAGCCAGGGGGAGCCCCTGATGCAAGAAAATAGAGAAAAAGAGAGAAAGGCAGGTACAGTAGATATAAGGGTGGAACCAGCCATTGCTAGTGAGTCAATGATTGTGGATGATGCTGAAAAGGAAAGACAATTTCAGCAACATTACAAAGCTGTAATTGATAACATTTCCTTGGATGCTGACACTTTTACTCATCCTGTGTCAGCCTATCAAATGTTGGCTGCTCAGGGAAATGAGGAGGCAGAAAAGACACTACATCTAGTACACACAACAGAATCTCTTCAAAGGGATAAAGCTGCTATTAACAAGATGCCTTCTACAGCTGGTGAGCCATCTGAGGAATTTGGAGTAAATTCTGATGATGATGACTCTGTTTCTTTTGATGGAAGCATGAACTTAGGGGGAGATGAAGGCCCTAGTTCAATTCCAAATCTACCTGAATGGGCTTTGACAAAGGAGTATAGATCAGGGGAATTCAATGTCTCCTTAGTCAAACAAATCAACACTATTCAACAGGCCATTCAGAACACTTCACATGCAAGTATCAAGGCTATCCTTCAAGCTCACCTGGACTCACTGCATCTCATGAAGTTGCAGCAAGTAAAGCAGAATCGGAGTATGGATGATCTCAGGAAGGATATTGCTGACTTGAAATCCTACAGTTCTGAAAAATTGGATTCAGTCATGCCCTATGGTACATTGCAGGACTTGGTTTTGAGATTGAAAAAGGAATCAGTTACTGAGAAAAGGCTGGCCAAGTTGGAAGACAGAGTTCAAGTTATTGAAGATTTTGTGGCCACCATTCTTCACAACCAACAATCTCAAACCAGTCTCCTAATGCAGCTGGCAAAAGCACAAGGCTTGACCCCTCTCCTTGATGATAACAAAAAGGGGGAGAGTAAAAGGGAAGGGGAAGGAGAGCCATCTACAAAAATCAAAATATCTAAAGTGCTAGTTCCTGCCATCACTACTTCTCCAATCATTCAAATCAAAGGAAAGCCTGATGGAATTGATTTAATTCAGCTAGCAGCAGCTGAAATTCAAGTGAAAGAGCAAAGGAGGAGAATTGATGAAAGGTTGCAACTGTTGTTTGGCTCTACACAAGATAAATCAACATCTGTGAAATATAGCACAAAGATTGAACCAATCAACATGAAGCTCAAGCCAGTAGGGAGACATAAGGATGGAGAAGCTTCTTCCAAAGAACTACAAACTATAATTCTCAAGCCCAATAAAAGATCCAATAAGGACTCTACAAAGAATCCTTTAAAAGAAGTGGACTTTCCTCCTCCAAAAGCTGATGAGAACAAGCTTTTAGGTAGGAGTATTGCTTATCTCAAAGAGACCATGGATGAGACTGTAAGGAGAAATAGGGCTATTATCTCTAGAGAGGGAAAGAGCATTTGTGTGATGCAAGGACATCCCAAATTCTCAATAGCCAAGAAGGAAGAAGTCAAGCAACTAAAGGCTGACAAAAGAGCACAAGCAAAGCTTGAACAACAACTAAAGTCAAGTCAAGTTGAAGAAGAGAAAGGAATTGAAGTCAGGGGTGAAGACAAGATTGCAAACCTAGATGAGGTTTTTGGGAGTATATTTGGTGAGAGTATGGAAGAAAGAGAGGAATGGCAGAAGGGAAACAGAAGAAAGGCCAAGGCACATAGAAGGAGTGAAGATAATACTGAAGTAACCAAATCTATATCTAAACCACTACCTTCCATACCTGAACCTCTTGTTGCTAATCCCACTATAAACATCCATGGTGAACCAATCATTCCAAAAGAGGAACCTATTGATTGGGACACCATCAAATTGCCTACCTTTCTAACCACTCTTCCACTACCAAAGAAACAGAAAAGAAAACCCAAATCTACACCTCCCATAACCTCTAAGAAATTCACTCAAAAACAAAAGCCTAAGCCTAAGCCATCCATTTCTAAAGATGATTATGTTCACATCTGTGACATAAAAGAAATTTCAGACATTGAACTCTATCTGGATGAGCTGGAGGATGTAAGAGGAATAGCTGCTTACAGACAGCTACCAGAGAGATTAGTGTTCAGATACAAAGGAGCTGGGGAAAGAACATGGCCTCTCCACAGGATTCTGAATGAAGGCTACTCTACCTTGATTAGAGTCTTTTCAGCTATACAAAAGGATTCTGGCTTTACCAGAACTGCCAAGACTGAAATTCTCAACAAGATTGCCAATATAAGGAAAACTTGGAGGGAGCCCAATGCTTTACCCAGGACTTTACTCATTCAAGAAAGGGGAATTACAATTCACAAATCACCTCATTGGTTGATGGAATTTAGAGATGATAAAGGAGTCAGAAGATTTTTCAGACTTGAAGACCAACTCAAGATTGCCAGCAATGAAACTCTCAAGGAAATGCAATCTAAGTTGGATATCAGTGTTGAAGATGAAGCTGAATTCTTCAGACAACTCCAACTCCAAATTGAGGAAAATGACAAAGGGCTAGGAAAGAAAACCAGGGAACAAAGAAGAAAAAGATGATTTGCTCAGGCTAAAGGAGTATCCTTGGAAATACTGTAAATCTTCAATTTCCTCCTAGTACATACATTTTTGCAGCATTTTCAAATTTCTACTTAGTTTCAATTCATATATCTGTTAAGTGTTTTGTTATCATCAAGTTAACCCTGAATTTATGCCTACAATTCTTATAGACATAAATAGGGGGAGATTGTTAGGAATATATGTGCATTAGTTTGATGATATGTTTAACAAAACACTTAAGTAGAAATTCAGTGTCTGTAGCCTCAACGGATAAGACCACTTTGGCTATCCGTTGATGGTGTAGCTTTACTTAGAAATAAGTCTAGTGTTGTAGCATATTTCAGTCTCTGTATTTAAGATGTAATTCTTAGAAGTTGAGAGAAACTATGAGTCATGTTGACTACTAGAAGATATGCAGATAGGAAGGCCAATTGTAAATATTTCATGCCTTGTAATTTTGTATAAATGAAGTGGTATCAACGGATGACTTAAAGACCTTCAACGGATGAGAAGCTAAGCTTCAACGGATGTCTCTAAAGCTTCAACGGATAACATCCTTCAACGGATGAGTGCATCAACGGATGAAAGCTTCAACGGATGTTCTGTTGATTAACCGTTGATAAGTGGTAGTTGTACCTACAAACAGAGGCACGTGGGTGAACAGAGATAACTGAAATGTGGCAGCCTAATTTCAGGAACATCAGAAAAAGCAGCCGTTCTACTCTAGTATAAAGAGACATTAAGTCAACAAAGTACTGGAGTGAACTAGAGAAGAAACAAGTGGAGATCTTACTTTATTATTTTATATATCCTTGTCTTCACTTGTAAACTTGGTAATATATAAACCAAGTAGTAGCTAGTAATTAGATGAGAATTTTTCCAGAGCTGTTTAGAAAAATCTTGAGAGAAAAATTATCTAGTTTGTACTAGGATGCAGCTGTGATCAAATTCTTAGATCACATAATTTCTGAAATACCATCTCTGGTGGAACAACAAATCCACCAGAAAAGTTTTTAAAGGTTTATTGTGTTCTTTATATTTGTGTTTGAATATATATCTGTCTGTATTAGCTTAAAGCAATTCACACACTTGTTCATCTTGAACACACAGTCTTTATAAACTGCTCAAAACTTGAAAAAGTTTTGAGATTTACATTCAACCCCCCTTCTGTAAATCTCATTGTTAGTTGTCTAGAAATAACAGTAAGCATTGCATCATTTCAAAGTGCAAGTTTCTTAATTAGTTCCGGTCGTCTGGATACCTTTTAGCCGCTTGCTGTCTCAAGACAATGTCAAGCACCCTCAGTGCATCTTAAACTTTTTCAGTGTCAGCTCCATTCAAATATAAGCTTATGGCTGAAAATTGTTAGCCTGCCTACCTGTTTATGTATTGAAATATAAGTTTTTACAACACTATAATTTGTCCCAAATAGAGCCTACATCTTTATCAAGTAAGAAATCTCATTTTCAACCATGTGTCATGTAATATAAAGTTAAATAGTGATGGGGCTTCACTTGTACTATCTACATTTATATTTATGCAATATATTTGCATAGTAAAAGTTAAAAAAGAACAAAGAAAGCTTACACAAGTAGATTGATCAAGAGGAGAAAAAGAAGGGACTTGGAGCACTTTCTTCATTGTTTGTGGAACTTGTTGCAAATAGCAAGAAAAATATAATTCCTCTGCATGTCTCTAAAAAATTTTCACACATAAACATAAAATAAATTTAATAGTGTAATCAAACAAATATGAAGATAAAATATAAATAATATGTGGGCTTCTTATCTATAAATTTTCATTTTTTTTAGTATATCATGTATTTGATTATTTATGAGGAACAAAAAAGTTATTACAAATGTAACTAAATTCTTTTTCTTAAATTTGACATATAATCTTGAAAGGGATTATTCTTGATATCAAGATCATTTAAAAACAAATACAAATGGCATTTCATGTCAATCCACATCCATATATACAAGAAAAATGGGATACTTATTGCAGTGTTTTAATTTTTAACAAAAGTTTGTGCAAACAACACATAAGAAAGGGAAATAAAGAAATAGGAAAATATAAATTATTACCTTACCCTTGTTAAACAATATCAATTCATGATAATCTGCAAATCTTGTCCACTTAATCCTGCACCAATTCATTTGAAGATGTGTTTAACCTTACAGCACCAAAACACTCTTTCACACAAAATATAAATAATACCAAAACACTATTTCATAGCCATGTACAAGTTTATTTTGTTTTTAAGTCGGCCGCTTGTGGTTATATTAGGGTTTTACCTACATTTTTTATTTTCTCTATTCTGGAGGCCCAATTGTATATAATATGTTTCAGTGGGCCGAATATAGTTTAAATTTTTGATTCAACATAGTGTGCTCCATGTATTATATAAATTAATTGGATGTGGATGTACAAGTCTAAATAAGTATTACCCTAATTTATTTTGTATGGTAAATAAAATGACATTGTAAAAATTAAGTAGTAAGTATTGTATAAAAAACATAACTTAAAAATGACATTTTATCGAAAATTTTAAATTTGATTATATATAAATCACATACTGACCTCAATTAACAATAATATATGTACAACTACAACCCTTACTAACAAGGATAATATTACTATTACAATAGATTTAAGTCTAAAAAACATGTCGCTATAATGTAGAAATTAATTGTCATGTACAAATTAATGTTTACATAACAATATTTAATCAAATTGAATTTCTAGAGGTATAAGATACGATACAAAAATTTTTGACAAACAATTTATACATATTTGAAAAATGATAAGGTTTTTAAAAATATTTACTAATTTCTTTGTTTATTTAAACATAAGAATTAAAGTGAATGATAATATGATTGTTGATTTTTATTTAATTATTAGTCAATTTGATTTGAAAATGTAAAAATGACACTAAATTGTGGGTAAAACTACATATACCATATTTCATCCACTGGTTGATTGGGAAAAATCTAGATTGGGAAGACATTCCATGAGAAATACAACTCATAGTGTCTAGCATATAAGTTGTTTGACTTGACCATATGTACTTTGACGTAATTATAATCAAAACTTTTATTAATTTCAATTGTAATAAAAATTTATTATTGTAAACCATGCTTATATTTATAAACATGCTTTTTAACTCAAAATTTTCAATAAAAAAGTTTTCTAATAAATTTTGGGTCTTTCCACAAGGTCAGTAGGAAATGGAAACCGGCAACGTGAACCGACTTTGTACTTTCTTGCTACCAGTGACAAGCACAAAAGGCGTACTAGTACAAAAAGATATTATTTTGTCAAATATGTACCAAAATACAATTCCATTATTATTTTAAGATGAATAAAGAAAATATGTTCACAAATTACTTTTCGAATTTCTTTTTTGAATAAAATTATAAATATTAAACTTTAATTCAAAAAAATAAATATTTTAAACAGATATGTAACATTATGAATTTTACATGAAAAAAGTTAAAATGTGTTGTAAAAGACATGCCTGTACTTTAACAAAACTAAGACATTTTGTCAACCCTAAGTAAGTTTTATTGTTATCTTAATTTATATTTTGTACTTGCAACACTTAAAGTCTGTAAAAATGCAAAGGAGCAGATTTGAGTCTTTTTCCTAAAACAGTATCAAGCATAAGGATTCTATCTAGAAGAAGATCAAGAAGATCATGCCTCAGAAGAATTTTGAAGAAGCTTGGAGTTGAATAAATCTGTTTGGAGAAAAATACTCCAAGTCAAGATCTCTACAAGTCACAGATTTAATGTTATAGAGAAGTCATTCGAGAACTCCAGAATGGCTTATCGAGAAGTCAGGAAAGCTACTAGAGAACTCAGAAAGATATCGACAAGCCAAATTGAAGACATGAAGATTGGAGATATCACCAATGCTACCACCGCTGATGCCATTATTAAAGTTACCACCAATGACACAGAGGCTATTTGCACAGAAGATAGTAATTTTGTATATCGCTGAAGGGAGACCAGGCTACAGAACTAAAAATTACAACAGGCAAAAAATCAATCGCTTCAAGTAAAAACAAAATTAGAAGATAAAGAAACTAGAATATGCAAAAATATCTCAATCATGTTTACTCACCGCCAATGGGAGATAAATAGGTTTGCTGGGTTTACCAACATCAATGCACGGAAAGTACGCAGAAGTTCTAAGTTCCAAATTCAGATGTCTTCTAAAGTATTCATAAACTGTAATCTCCTTAGGCTTCACTTCACCACGGCTACCGGTATCTCCAGGTTTTTCTTTCAATGTGAAACTTCAAACAGAAAGAAACAAAGTGAGAATCAATTCACAGACAGGCCTCTTCATTTTGAACATTAGAAAAGGATGAATTAAAAAAATTAAACAACTTACTATAGCTCATTGCAAGGCTTCTCACTCAACCCTTTTATCTTAAATTCTCGGTTGCTATGCGTGGCCTTGACTCTCATGTTTCTCAGCATTTTCTTGGCCTGTTGCATTTGTAAAAGCACAATTTAATAGACAAAAAAGAAGAAGCACAATGCAGGTTTTTCAGGTGTCATTTCATGAATTACCTTAATCCAGTCTATTCTACGAGCATCCTGTATACCCTGATTGGCTCTCAGGAAATCAATTACAGGCCCAGGAGTAAGGATCATGGTCGTTGACACGTCTGAAAAAATGAATGAGTAAGTGGGCATCAAGTGAAATAAGGGAGTCAAGTGAAATAAGTGTTTTAGAGATATAATCTTGAAAACGGGGTTAGGCAGAAAAAATATAGCATCCTTACCTAAATTGAGTGACAATCCTCCCTGAGTAGGACGAAAACTAGAATGGAGACCACGACAAGCAGAAACCCCTCCTCCAACACTAGTAAGCATCCTAGAGTCGTCATGGAAAAATGACTGCCTCACCAAAAGGCAATCCCTGCATATTCCACATTCATAACAGTAAGCAATGCATCATTTCAAAGTGCAAGTTTCTTAATTAGTTCCGGTCGTCTGGATACCTTTTAGCCGCTTGCTGTCTCAAGACAATGTCAAGCACCCTCAGTGCATCTTAAACTTTTTCAGTGTCAGCTCCATTCAAATATAAGCTTATGGCTGAAAATGGTTAGCCTGCCTACCTGTTTATGTATTGAAATATAAGTTTTTACAACACTATAATTTGTCCCAAATAGAGCCTACATCTTTATCAAGTAAGAAATCTCATTTTCAACCATGTGTCATGTAATATAAAGTTAAATAGTGATGGGGCTTCACTTGTACTATCTACATTTATATTTATGCTATATATTTGCATAGTAAAAGTTAAAAAAGAACAAAGAAAGCTTACACAAGTAGATTGATGAAGAGGAGAAAAAGAAGGGACTTGGAGCACTTTCTTCATTGTTTGTGGAACTTGTTGCAAATAGCAAGAAAAATATAATTCCTCTGCATATGTCTCTAAAAAATTTTCACACATAAACATAAAATAAATTTAATAGTGTAATCAAACAAATATGAAGATAAAATATAAATAATATGTGGGCTTCTTATCTATAAATTTTCATTTTTTTAGTATATCATGTATTTGATTATTTATGAGGAACAAAAAAGTTATTACAAATGTAACTAAATTCTTTTTCTTAAATTTGACATATAATCTTGAAAGGGATTATTCTTGATATCAAGATCATTTAAAAACAAATACAAATGGCATTTCATGTCAATCCACATCCATATATACAAGAAAAATGGGATACTTATTGCAGTGTTTTAATTTTTAACAAAAGTTTGTGCAAAAAACACATAAGAAAGGGAAATAAAGAAATAGGAAAATATAAATTATTACCTTACCCTTGTTAAACAATATCAATTCATGATAATCTGCAAATCTTGTCCACTTAATCCTGCACCAATTCATTTGAAGATGTGTTTAACCTTACAGCACCAAAACACTCTTTCACACAAAATATAAATAATACCAAAACACTATTTCATAGCCATGTACAAGTTTATTTTGTTTTTAAGTCGGCCGCTTGTGGTTATATTAGGGTTTTACCTACATTTTTTATTTTCTCTATTCTGGAGGCCCAATTGTATATAATATGTTTCAGTGGGCCGAATATAGTTTAAATTTTTGATTCAACATAGTGTGCTCCATGTATTATATAAATTAATTGGATGTGGATGTACAAGTCTAAATAAGTATTACCCTAATTTATTTTGTATGGTAAATAAAATGACATTGTAAAAATTAAGTAGTAAGTATTGTATAAAAAACATAACTTAAAAATGACATTTTATCGAAAATTTTAAATTTGATTATATATAAATCACATACTGACCTCAATTAACAATAATATATGTACAACTACAACCCTTACTAACAAGGATAATATTACTATTACAATAGATTTAAGTCTAAAAAACATGTCGCTATAATGTAGAAATTAATTGTCATGTACAAATTAATGTTTACATAACAATATTTAATCAAATTGAATTTCTAGAGGTATAAGATACGATACAAAAATTTTTGACAAACAATTTATACATATTTGAAAAATGATAAGGTTTTTAAAAATATTTACTAATTTCTTTGTTTATTTAAACATAAGAATTAAAGTGAATGATAATATGATTGTTGATTTTTATTTAATTATTAGTCAATTTGATTTGAAAATGTAAAAATGACACTAAATTGTGGGTAAAACTACATATACCATATTTCATCCACTGGTTGATTGGGAAAAATCTAGATTGGGAAGACATTCCATGAGAAATACAACTCATAGTGTCTAGCATATAAGTTGTTTGACTTGACCATATGTACTTTGACGTAATTATAATCAAAACTTTTATTAATTTCAATTGTAATAAAAATTTATTATTGTAAACCATGCTTATATTTATAAACATGCTTTTTAACTCAAAATTTTCAATAAAAAAGTTTTCTAATAAATTTTGGGTCTTTCCACAAGGTCAGTAGGAAATGGAAACCGGCAACGTGAACCGACTTTGTACTTTCTTGCTACCAGTGACAAGCACAAAAGGCGTACTAGTACAAAAAGATATTATTTTGTCAAATATGTACCAAAATACAATTCCATTATTATTTTAAGATGAATAAAGAGAATATGTTCACAAATTACTTTTCGAATTTCTTTTTTGAATAAAATTATAAATATTAAACTTTAATTCAAAAAAATAAATATTTTAAACAGATATGTAACATTATGAATTTTACATGAAAAAAGTTAAAATGTGTTGTAAAAGACATGCCTGTACTTTAACAAAACTAAGACATTTTGTCAACCCTAAGTAAGTTTTATTGTTATCTTAATTTATATTTTGTACTTGCAACACTTAAAGTCTGTAAAAATGCAAAGGAGCAGATTTGAGTCTTTTTCCTAAAACAGTATCAAGCATAAGGATTCTATCTAGAAGAAGATCAAGAAGATCATGCCTCAGAAGAATTTTGAAGAAGCTTGGAGTTGAATAAATCTGTTTGGAGAAAAATACTCCAAGTCAAGATCTCTACAAGTCACAGATTTAATGTTATAGAGAAGTCATTCGAGAACTCCAGAATGGCTTATCGAGAAGTCAGGAAAGCTACTAGAGAACTCAGAAAGATATCGACAAGCCAAATTGAAGACATGAAGATTGGAGATATCACCAATGCTACCACCGCTGATGCCATTATTAAAGTTACCACCAATGACACAGAGGCTATTTGCACAGAAGATAGTAATTTTGTATATCGCTGAAGGGAGACCAGGCTACAGAACTAAAAATTACAACAGGCAAAAAATCAATCGCTTCAAGTAAAAACAAAATTAGAAGATAAAGAAACTAGAATATGCAAAAATATCTCAATCATGTTTACTCACCGCCAATGGGAGATAAATAGGTTTGCTGGGTTTACCAACATCAATGCACGGAAAGTACGCAGAAAGTTCTAAGTTCCAAATTCAGATGTCTTCTAAAGTATTCATAAACTGTAATCTCCTTAGGCTTCACTTCACCACGGCTACCAGTATCTCCAGGTTTTTCTTTCAATGTGAAACTTCAAACAGAAAGAAATAAAGTGAGAATCAATTCACAGACAGGCCTCTTCATTTTGAACATTAGAAAAGGATGAATTAAAAAAATTAAACAACTTACTATAGCTCATTGCAAGGCTTCTCACTCAACCCTTTTATCTTAAATTCTCGGTTGCTATGCGTGGCCTTGACTCTCATGTTTCTCAGCATTTTCTTGGCCTGTTGCATTTGTAAAAGCACAATTTAATAGACAAAAAAGAAGAAGCACAATGCAGGTTTTTCAGGTGTCATTTCATGAATTACCTTAATCCAGTCTATTCTACGAGCATCCTGTATACCCTGATTGGCTCTCAGGAAATCAATTACAGGCCCAGGAGTAAGGATCATGGTCGTTGACACGTCTGAAAAAATGAATGAGTAAGTGGGCATCAAGTGAAATAAGGGAGTCAAGTGAAATAAGTGTTTTAGAGATATAATCTTGAAAACGGGGTTAGGCAGAAAAAAATATAGCATCCTTACCTAAATTGAGTGACAATCCTCCCTGAGTAGGACGAAAACTAGAATGGAGACCACGACAAGCAGAAACCCCTCCTCCAACACTAGTAAGCATCCTAGAGTCGTCATGGAAAAATGACTGCCTCACCAAAAGGCAATCCCTGCATATTCCACATTCATAACAGTAAGCAATGCATCATTTCAAAGTGCAAGTTTCTTAATTAGTTCCGGTCGTCTGGATACCTTTTAGCCGCTTGCTGTCTCAAGACAATGTCAAGCACCCTCAGTGCATCTTAAACTTTTTCAGTGTCAGCTCCATTCAAATATAAGCTTATGGCTGAAAATGGTTAGCCTGCCTACCTGTTTATGTATTGAAATATAAGTTTTTACAACACTATAATTTGTCCCAAATAGAGCCTACATCTTTATCAAGTAAGAAATCTCATTTTCAACCATGTGTCATGTAATATAAAGTTAAATAGTGATGGGGCTTCACTTGTACTATCTACATTTATATTTATGCTATATATTTGCATAGTAAAAGTTAAAAAAGAACAAAGAAAGCTTACACAAGTAGATTGATGAAGAGGAGAAAAAGAAGGGACTTGGAGCACTTTCTTCATTGTTTGTGGAACTTGTTGCAAATAGCAAGAAAAATATAATTCCTCTGCATATGTCTCTAAAAAATTTTCACACATAAACATAAAATAAATTTAATAGTGTAATCAAACAAATATGAAGATAAAATATAAATAATATGTGGGCTTCTTATCTATAAATTTTCATTTTTTTTAGTATATCATGTATTTGATTATTTATGAGGAACAAAAAAGTTATTACAAATGTAACTAAATTCTTTTTCTTAAATTTGACATATAATCTTGAAAGGGATTATTCTTGATATCAAGATCATTTAAAAACAAATACAAATGGCATTTCATGTCAATCCACATCCATATATACAAGAAAAATGGGATACTTATTGCAGTGTTTTAATTTTTAACAAAAGTTTGTGCAAAAAACACATAAGAAAGGGAAATAAAGAAATAGGAAAATATAAATTATTACCTTACCCTTGTTAAACAATATCAATTCATGATAATCTGCAAATCTTGTCCACTTAATCCTGCACCAATTCATTTGAAGATGTGTTTAACCTTACAGCACCAAAACACTCTTTCACACAAAATATAAATAATACCAAAACACTATTTCATAGCCATGTACAAGTTTATTTTGTTTTTAAGTCGGCCGCTTGTGGTTATATTAGGGTTTTACCTACATTTTTTATTTTCTCTATTCTGGAGGCCCAATTGTATATAATATGTTTCAGTGGGCCGAATATAGTTTAAATTTTTGATTCAACATAGTGTGCTCCATGTATTATATAAATTAATTGGATGTGGATGTACAAGTCTAAATAAGTATTACCCTAATTTATTTTGTATGGTAAATAAAATGACATTGTAAAAATTAAGTAGTAAGTATTGTATAAAAAACATAACTTAAAAATGACATTTTATCGAAAATTTTAAATTTGATTATATATAAATCACATACTGACCTCAATTAACAATAATATATGTACAACTACAACCCTTACTAACAAGGATAATATTACTATTACAATAGATTTAAGTCTAAAAAACATGTCGCTATAATGTAGAAATTAATTGTCATGTACAAATTAATGTTTACATAACAATATTTAATCAAATTGAATTTCTAGAGGTATAAGATACGATACAAAAATTTTTGACAAACAATTTATACATATTTGAAAAATGATAAGGTTTTTAAAAATATTTACTAATTTCTTTGTTTATTTAAACATAAGAATTAAAGTGAATGATAATATGATTGTTGATTTTTATTTAATTATTAGTCAATTTGATTTGAAAATGTAAAAATGACACTAAATTGTGGGTAAAACTACATATACCATATTTCATCCACTGGTTGATTGGGAAAAATCTAGATTGGGAAGACATTCCATGAGAAATACAACTCATAGTGTCTAGCATATAAGTTGTTTGACTTGACCATATGTACTTTGACGTAATTATAATCAAAACTTTTATTAATTTCAATTGTAATAAAAATTTATTATTGTAAACCATGCTTATATTTATAAACATGCTTTTTAACTCAAAATTTTCAATAAAAAAGTTTTCTAATAAATTTTGGGTCTTTCCACAAGGTCAGTAGGAAATGGAAACCGGCAACGTGAACCGACTTTGTACTTTCTTGCTACCAGTGACAAGCACAAAAGGCGTACTAGTACAAAAAGATATTATTTTGTCAAATATGTACCAAAATACAATTCCATTATTATTTTAAGATGAATAAAGAAGATATGTTCACAAATTACTTTTCGAATTTCTTTTTTGAATAAAATTATAAATATTAAACTTTAATTCAAAAAAATAAATATTTTAAACAGATATGTAACATTATGAATTTTACATGAAAAAAGTTAAAATGTGTTGTAAAAGACATGCCTGTACTTTAACAAACTAAGACATTTTGTCAACCCTAAGTAAGTTTTATTGTTATCTTAATTTATATTTTGTACTTGCAACACTTAAAGTCTGTAAAAATGCAAAGGAGCAGACTTTGAGTCTTTTTCCTAAAACAGTATCAAGCATAAGGATTCTATCTAGAAGAAGATCAAGAAGATCATGCCTCAGAAGAATTTTGAAGAAGCTTGGAGTTGAATAAATCTGTTTGGAGAAAAATACTCCAAGTCAAGATCTCTACAAGTCACAGATTTAATGTTATAGAGAAGTCATTCGAGAACTCCAGAATGGCTTATCGAGAAGTCAGGAAAGCTACTAGAGAACTCAGAAAGATATCGACAAGCCAAATTGAAGACATGAAGATTGGAGATATCACCAATGCTACCACCGCTGATGCCATTATTAAAGTTACCACCAATGACACAGAGGCTATTTGCACAGAAGATAGTAATTTTGTATATCGCTGAAGGGAGACCAGGCTACAGAACTAAAAATTACAACAGGCAAAAAATAATCGCTTCAAGTAAAAACAAAATTAGAAGATAAAGAAACTAGAATATGCAAAAATATCTCAATCATGTTTACTCACCGCCAATGGGAGATAAATAGGTTTGCTGGGTTTACCAACATCAATGCACGGAAAGTACGCAGAAATTCTAAGTTCCAAATTCAGATGTCTTCTAAAGTATTCATAAACTGTAATCTCCTTAGGCTTCACTTCACCACGGCTACCAGTATCTCCAGGTTTTTCTTTCAATGTGAAACTTCAAACAGAAAGAAATAAAGTGAGAATCAATTCACAGACAGGCCTCTTCATTTTGAACATTAGAAAAGGATGAATTAAAAAAATTAAACAACTTACTATAGCTCATTGCAAGGCTTCTCACTCAACCCTTTTATCTTAAATTCTCGGTTGCTATGCGTGGCCTTGACTCTCATGTTTCTCAGCATTTTCTTGGCCTGTTGCATTTGTAAAAGCACAATTTAATAGACAAAAAAGAAGAAGCACAATGCAGGTTTTTCAGGTGTCATTTCATGAATTACCTTAATCCAGTCTATTCTACGAGCATCCTGTATACCCTGATTGGCTCTCAGGAAATCAATTACAGGCCCAGGAGTAAGGATCATGGTCGTTGACACGTCTGAAAAAATGAATGAGTAAGTGGGCATCAAGTGAAATAAGGGAGTCAAGTGAAATAAGTGTTTTAGAGATATAATCTTGAAAACGGGGTTAGGCAGAAAAAAATATAGCATCCTTACCTAAATTGAGTGACAATCCTCCCTGAGTAGGACGAAAACTAGAATGGAAACCACGACAAGCAGAAACCCCTCCTCCAACACTAGTAAGCATCCTAGAGTCGTCATGGAAAAATGACTGCCTCACCAAAAGGCAATCCCTGCATATTCCACATTCATAACAGTAAGCAATGCATCATTTCAAAGTGCAAGTTTCTTAATTAGTTCCGGTCGTCTGGATACCTTTTAGCCGCTTGCTGTCTCAAGACAATGTCAAGCACCCTCTGTGCATCTTAAACTTTTTCAGTGTCAGCTCCATTCAAATATAAGCTTATGGCTGAAAATGGTTAGCCTGCCTACCTGTTTATGTATTGAAATATAAGTTTTTACAACACTATAATTTGTCCCAAATAGAGCCTACATCTTTATCAAGTAAGAAATCTCATTTTCAACCATGTGTCATGTAATATAAAGTTAAATAGTGATGGGGATTCACTTGTACTATCTACATTTATATTTATGCTATATATTTGCATAGTAAAAGTTAAAAAAGAACAAAGAAAGCTTACACAAGTAGATTGATGAAGAGGAGAAAAAGAAGGGACTTGGAGCACTTTCTTCATTGTTTGTGGAACTTGTTGCAAATAGCAAGAAAAATATAATTCCTCTGCATATGTCTCTAAAAAATTTTCACACATAAACATAAAATAAATTTAATAGTGTAATCAAACAAATATGAAGATAAAATATAAATAATATGTGGGCTTCTTATCTATAAATTTTCATTTTTTTTAGTATATCATGTATTTGATTATTTATGAGGAACAAAAAAGTTATTACAAATGTAACTAAATTCTTTTTCTTAAATTTGACATATAATCTTGAAAGGGATTATTCTTGATATCAAGATCATTTAAAAACAAATACAAATGGCATTTCATGTCAATCCACATCCATATATACAAGAAAAATGGGATACTTATTGCAGTGTTTTAATTTTTAACAAAAGTTTGTGCAAAAAACACATAAGAAAGGGAAATAAAGAAATAGGAAAATATAAATTATTACCTTACCCTTGTTAAACAATATCAATTCATGATAATCTGCAAATCTTGTCCACTTAATCCTGCACCAATTCATTTGAAGATGTGTTTAACCTTACAGCACCAAAACACTCTTTCACACAAAATATAAATAATACCAAAACACTATTTCATAGCCATGTACAAGTTTATTTTGTTTTTAAGTCGGCCGCTTGTGGTTATATTAGGGTTTTACCTACATTTTTTATTTTCTCTATTCTGGAGGCCCAATTGTATATAATATGTTTCATGGGCCGAATATAGTTTAAATTTTTGATTCAACATAGTTTGCTCCATGTATTATATAAATTAATTGGATGTGGATGTACAAGTCTAAATAAGTATTACCCTAATTTATTTTGTAAGGTAAATAAAATGACATTGTAAAAATTAAGTAGTAAGTATTGTATAAAAAACATAACTTAAAAATGACATTTTATCGAAAATTTTAAATTTGATTATATATAAATCACATACTGACCTCAATTAACAATAATATATGTACAACTACAACCCTTACTAACAAGGATAATATTACTATTACAATAGATTTAAGTCTAAAAAACATGTCGCTATAATGTAGAAATTATTTGTCATGTACAAATTAATGTTTACATAACAATATTTAATCAAATTGAATTTCTAGAGGTATAAGATACGATACAAAAATTTTTGACAAACAATTTATACATATTTGAAAAATGATAAGGTTTTTAAAAATATTTACTAATTTCTTTGTTTATTTAAACATAAGAATTAAAGTGAATGATAATATGATTGTTGATTTTTATTTAATTATTAGTCAATTTGATTTGAAAATGTAAAAATGACACTAAATTGTGGGTAAAACTACATATACCATATTTCATCCACTGGTTGATTGGGAAAAATCTAGATTGGGAAGACATTCCATGAGAAATACAACTCATAGTGTCTAGCATATAAGTTGTTTGACTTGACCATATGTACTTTGACGTAATTATAATCAAAACTTTTATTAATTTCAATTGTAATAAAAATTTATTATTGTAAACCATGCTTATATTTATAAACATGCTTTTTAACTCAAAATTTTTAATAAAAAAGTTTTCTAATAAATTTTGGGTCTTTCCACAAGGTCAGTAGGAAATGGAAACCGGCAACGTGAACCGACTTTGTACTTTCTTGCTACCAGTGACAAGCACAAAAGGCCTACTAGTACAAAAAGATATTATTTTGTCAAATATGTACCAAAATACAATTCCATTATTATTTTAAGATGAATAAAGAAAATATGTTCATAAATTACTTTTCGAATTTCTTTTTTGAATAAAATTATAAATATTAAACTTTAATTCAAAAAAATAAATATTTTAAACAGATATGTAACATTATGAATTTTACATGAAAAAAGTTAAAATGTGTTGTAAAAGACATGCCTGTACTTTAACAAAACTAAGACATTTTGTCAACCCTAAGTAAGTTTTATTGTTATCTTAATTTATATTTTGTACTTGCAACACTTAAAGTCTGTAAAAATGCAAAAGAGCAGATTTGAGTCTTTTTCATAAAACAGTATCAAGCATAAGGATTCTATCTAGAAGAAGATCAAGAAGATCATGCCTCAGAAGAATTTTGAAGAAGCTTGGAGTTGAATAAATCTGTTTGGAGAAAAATACTCCAAGTCAAGATCTGTACAAGTCACAGATTTAATGTTATAGAGAAGTCATTCGAGAACTCCAGAATGGCTTATCGAGAAGTCAGGAAAGCTACTAGAGAACTCAGAAAAATATCGATAAGCCAAATTGAAGACATGAAGATTGGAGATATCACCAATGCTACCACCGTTGATGCCATTATTAAAGTTACCACCAATGACACAGAGGCTATTTGCACAGAAGATAGTAATTTTGTATATCGCTGAAGGGAGACCAGGCTACAGAACTAAAAATTACAACAGGCAAAAAATAATCGCTTCAAGTAAAAACAAAACTAGAAGACAAAGAAACTAGAATATGCAAAAATATCTCAATCATGTTTACTCACCGCCAATGGGAGATAAATAGGTTTGCTTGGTTTACCAACATCAATGCACGGAAAGTATGCAGAAATTCTAAGTTCCAAATTCAGATGTCTTCTAAAGTATTCATAAACTGTAATCTCCTTAGGCTTCACTTCACCACGGCTACCAGTATCTCCAGGTTTTTCTTTCAATGTGAAACTTCAAACAGAAAGAAATAAAGTGAGAATCAATTCACAGACAGGCCTCTTCATTTTGAACATTAGAAAAGGATGAATTAAAAAAATTAAACAACTTACTATAGCTCATTGCAAGGCTTCTCACTCAACCCTTTTATCTTAAATTCTCGGTTGCTATGCGTGGCCTTGACTCTCATGTTTCTCAGCATTTTCTTGGCCTGTTGCATTTGTAAAAGCACAATTTAATAGACAAAAAAGAAGAAGCACAATGCAGGTTTTTCAGGTGTCATTTCATGAATTACCTTAATCCAGTCTATTCTACGAGCATCCTGTATACCCTGATTGGCTCTCAGGAAATCAATTACAGGCCCAGGAGTAAGGATCATGGTCGTTGACACGTCTGAAAAAATGAATGAGTAAGTGGGCATCAAGTGAAATAAGGGAGTCAAGTGAAATAAGTGTTTTAGAGATATAATCTTGAAAACGGGGTTAGGCAGAAATAAATGACAGGTGATAAATCCAAGTTTCTATCTTTAGTTGCCAAGGAAGGTGGCTTAGTTACTCTTGGAGATTCAAACACCGTCAGAATTATTGGAAAAGGCACCATTGGTAATGACAGGTTTGCTATCTCTAACGTTCGTTTAGTTGATGGTTTGAAATATAATCTTATTAGTGTAAGTCAACTTACTGATGGTGGCCACAAGGTTAAGTTCGATAAAGATGTATGTTATATTGGTACTAAGACTAACGAGTGGGTGTCTATAGATAAGCGCCTAAACTACATTTCGAAAATTTGCCAATCTCTCGTCTCTCTCTCATCTGCGATGCTTTAGTTGCCAAGAGGAAAGGAAATATTTTCGTGTTAGATTTTGATGAACATCAGGAGGAAATTTGTCTTGCTACTGTTCAAGATCAGCAGAATCTTTGGCATCGACGTCTAGGTCATGTTCACATGGATCTTCTTCGGAAGATATCTTCTCATGATCTGGTCCGAGGTCTACCAAAGCTGAAGTACAAGAAAACAGAACCTTGTACAGCTTGCCAACTTGGAAAACAGGTGAAAACTTCTTTTATAGCTAAGAATAAAGTATGAACTTCTGTTCCTTTGCAGCTTCTTCATCTAGATCTTTTTGGTCCAGAAAGGTATGTAAGTTTGGGAGGTAAGAATTATGCTTTTATTATAGTTGATGATTATTCTCGCTTTATTTGGGTATTATTTTTACGAACTAAGGATGAAGCTTTTGTTGAGTTTAAGGATCTTATTACTAACCTTGAGACTAAGTATTCATTTAAGTTCAAGACTATTCGTAGTGATCATGGAGGTGAATTCGAGAAGGATTTCATAACCTTCTGCAAATCGAGAGGAATTACTCATGAATTCTCAGCTCCTCGAACTCCTCAGCAGAACGGAGTAGTAGAACGCAAGAACATGACTTTACAGGAAAGTGCCCGAACTCTACTGCATGAGAGTAAGCTTCCAAGAAAATTTTGGGCTGAAGCGGTACACACTTCCTGTTATATTTTAAATAGAGTACTTATTCGTCCTATTTTGCTTAAAACTCCGTATGAATTGCTTAAGAAAAGGACTCCTAACATTAGTTATTTTTGAGTATTTGGTTCCAAGTGTTTTATTTTAGATACTCAGAATAATCGAGGCAAGTTTGATGCGAAATCTACGAAAGGAATTTTCTTGGGATATTCTACAACAAGCAAGGCTTATCGTGTTTATAATTCTATCAAGAATAAAGAAGAAGAATCCATCAATATTGCTTTTAATGAATCCTCAAGGAATATATCTCAAATTGATGAAGACAATGCGGATCTATCGTCTCATTCCCAAATAAGACAGTCTCATTCTGAAAAGAGTCAGTCTCATTCTGACAAGTCGAACAGTCAAGACTCTCCAGGTCCATCTCAGTCTTCTGATAATTCTTCAGGATCTACTCAAGCTTCAGATGAATCTTCTGGCTCTCCAAAGACTCCTGATAGTGTTTCAAATGTTAATTCTGTCACTCCTCCGGACAAATCTTCACAAGCGGAAATAAGGCAGTCTCTTTTGAATGAGACAACTCCTATTCATTTCCAGGCAGACAATTCTAATGAGGAAGAGATGAGTAATATTCAACTTCTGAAGTCTTCTAGGACTGTGAAGAATCATCCACCAAATAATCTTCTTACTGATTTAGATCAAGGGATTTCTACTCGAAGCAGATTTCACAATCTGTGTGCATTCTGTGCTTTTGTTGCTGAATTCGAACCAAAGAATGCTCAAGAAGCAGTTGCAGATGAACACTGGTCTGTTGCAATGCAGGAGGAATTGAACCAGTTCGAGTGTTGTGATGTTTGGGAACTCGTCCCACCTCCTCAAGATGTCAAGATCATTGGTACTCGTTGGGTTTTCACGAATAAGAAGGATGAAGATGGCAACATTATTCGAAATAAAGCTCGTTTGGTTGCTTAGGGATACAACCAACATAAGGAATCGATTACGACAAGAGATATGCTCCAGTAGCTCATTTAGAAGCTATTCGAATCTTAATGGCTTTTGCAGCTTACAAGAAATTCAAGCTTTATCAGATGGACGTCAAGAGCGCTTTTCTAAATGGCTATCTCAAGGAAGAAGTCTACGTGAAGCAGCCTCCGGGTTTTATTCATGAGAAGTACCCTAACTATGTTTATACGTTTAAGAAATCTGTCTATGGATTGAGACAGTCTCCTCATTATTGGAACGAGCGTCTCAGTCAGTTTCTCGTGAACAATGGTTTCATTCGCGGTACACTCGATCCAACTCTCTTTATTTTTCATAAACGTGATAACTTTATTTTAGTTTAAGTTTATGTTGATGATATAGTATTTGGATCTTCTAACGAATCTCTGTGTAAGTGGTTTTCTGATTACATGCATAAGAATTCGATATGAGTTTGATGGGTGAATTGCAGTACTTCCTAAGTTTGCAAATTAATCAGTCTAATGCAGGAATATTTATTCACCAAGGCAAGTACATTAAGGATTTACTTAAAAGATTTGTACTTGATCATGTCACACCTAAATCAACTCCGATGAGTACTTCAGTTAAGCTTTCAAAAGATGAACAAGGTACACCTGTAGATGTCACTAAATTTCGAGGTATAATTGGTTTATTGTTATATTTAACTGCCTCTCGACCTGACATTATGTATAGTGTATGCTTGTGTGCTCGTTTTCAATCTCAACCTAAAGAATCTCATTTGAATGCCGTTAAACGTATTTTTAAATATTTAAAAGGTACGAGTGACTTGGGATTATTTTATCCAAGCTCCTCTTCCTTTGACTTAATCGGTTTTTCAGATGTTGACTATGCAGGGTCACAGGTTGATAGAAAAAGCACAAGTGGTGCTTGTGAATTTTTAGGAGATTGTTTAGTTGTATAACATAGTAAAAAGCAAACTTTAGTAGCTCTTTCTACAGCTGAAGGAGAGTACATTGCAGCTGGAAGTTGCTGTGCTCAAATTTTATGGATGCAACAAACATTACAGGATTTTGGTATTTCTTACTCAAATATTCCTATTTATTGTGATAATACCTCTGCAATTAATATCTCTAATAATCCTGTCATGCATTCTCGTACTAAGCATATTGATGTTCGTCACCATTTCCTACGAGATAATGTTTCTAAAGGTAATATAGAGCTTATTTATATATCTACTGGGAAACAGCGCGCAGATATCTCCACTGAGCCCTTAGCTGAAGATAGATTTTGTATAATGCGTCCTGAATTAGGTATGTGTTCTCTCTAATTTATTACGTGATTTTGTGTAATTTTATGTAATTAATTTTTATTTTTAATGATTAATTATTAACTGTTACATGTGCTTATTTGTTTGTTACGTTTGTTTATCTGTTTGTATAATTATTAGTATTTTTTTTTACTTTTTAGTCCGTGTGTTATTGCATGTTTATTGCCAATAGATTTAGGATATCTTTTGATTAGATTTAACACTTCCTCATTTTTTGTGCATGTATTGTTCTTTCAATACATCACTTCTGTCTTGCACCTGTTCACTTCCTCTTCCATATCTAACTCTTCAGTTCCTACTTCTTTTTAAACCCTCTTTCTTAATCTTTTCGTTTTCTTCATTCTACTCTTTCACTCTCTTTCAAAATCCTCTCCTTTTCTCTCTTAACCCTAAAACTTCTCTCCAATGGCCCGTCATTCGAGATCCACCGCTAATCAAACCCCGACCGCTGGTCCGTCTGGTTCGAAGCGTCGTCGTGTTGCTACCGTTGTTTCCGAAGCGTCAAGTGAAGCATCTCCTGATTCGTTTGACAGACATGTAAAAGAAAGCGGCTCCAAAATCTTAAAAAAGCTTATTCTTAAAGAGCGGATTTGTGATATTGAGTTGTTAACCCGAGTTGGCGTGTATGATTTGTTCAAGTTCCAAGGGTGTGAATCGCTATTGTCACCGGAAGAAGTTATATACCCAGAGCTTGTCCGTGAGTTCTATGCAAATTTTCAATTCCTTTCAGAAGGCATTGTGTTTTTCAATGTTCGAGGAACTCCTGTCATTTTCAAGGCTGATGCTCTTGGCAGAATTGGAGGCTTGTCAGATCAAGGGGTGTGTACTTTCACAACATACCAGGCGTTTGTTGATGTTCCGGGGATTCATTATGAGGAACAGCTCAAAGCTATTGTTGGCGAGAACTTTGTTGATGTTTCCATAAAACCATCGGTATCAGATTTAACTCCACTCTCTCTTTTGGTTTTTAAACTATTTCATACAAATTTGTTGCCTCATAAAAGTGGTCGAGATCGAATCACTTTTCAACATTCGATTTTAATTTCTATGTTTGTCAAAAAGGTTCCTTATGATGTGTCTTCCCTGATTATCAAAAATATGCACCATTGCTCGACTCATGAGTCGATGCACTTGCCTTATCCTGCACTATTGTCTAAAGTGTTTCGGTATTTTTGTATCTCTGTTTCTTCTGTTCAATCTGAGAAAATTAGTACGTTGTTTGATTTGTCTTTTTTAACAGCAAATAATTTATTTGTTTCGGAGTCAAATAAATTGTTTTTTGATGAAACTCATAGGCACGTTGGTGGACTTCCAAAATCCCCAAACTATACCTCAGACCCCTTTGATCAGCCTACAAATACTCTGCTTAATTCTTTGTTGATTAAATTAAATGAAAATACTGCCGCTTTGGCTAATCTTAATCAACACTTTGCGTCTGTTGAGACTTTGGGTTCGCTAACCTCACAGGTTAGTATGATGCATGCTTCGTTTGAGTTATTTCGTAAGTTTGTTTATTCTTCCTTGGATTCAATCAATGCAAAGCTATCTGTTTTGCATGATTCTGATGTAAAGTTGGCCAAAACAACAGACTTTGAGTTTGGGACTCTACAAGAAGGGATGATTTCCTCGGCCAAGGCCTGGGAAAAAGAGTTTGTAAAGTTGTTTTTCAAGCTTGGGTCCGAGACGAAGTTTGTGTCACAACAGCTGTACGCTATGCAGGACAAGAGTAAGATGTACTGGCATAAGAAATGAGACTGGATTGGCGATTATACTTTAGAAGAAATCACTGCTCCTCTGCCACTTCCTGCCATCCCTCCACCTTCGATTTTCGGCATGACCAGAGAAGAATACAAAGAAAAGATCTTTGACTGGCTTCGTGAACGGGACGGAAAGGCACCAGCTTAAGATGCTTTTGATAAGCTTTTCTCAAAATATGGTTCTGCTCCTGTCTTTCCATCTGCCAAGGATAAAGCTTCGGGCTCGGGCAAAGGAAAAGGGAAGACTCCAGTCAACATCGATGATGATTCAGACTAAGCCTTTTACGATGATGAAGGGGGAGAAATTCTGGATGCATGTTTCTGTGGTTTCGTTTAAAGTTTTAAGACTTTGGTTCTTCTATGTGGTTTCTTGTTTTTAAGACTATGATGCTTGTTTGAGATTGTTTGATGATTGATGAATGATTTTAATTGTTTTAAAAGACAACTAGGACACCCTGGTTGAATGGGTGGGTTGTTCTTTGGGTTTCTTAGTTTTATATATAATTGAGATTGTCTCATTTGTGTGTTTTATATCTTATATGCATATTGTCTCATTCATCCTTAACATTTCTTACTAGTTTCATTCATATTGTTGCATTCATATTATACTTGTTATTTTCTGTTGTTGCTAATTTTCTACCTCCAGGAGCTTTAAGTGTTTTTTGTTAGGGGGAACAATTTGTCATCATCATAAAAGGGGGAGAATGTGAATTGTTGGGGTTTATGATGATAAGATCTTTCAACAACAGAATGCAGATAAACAGAATGGAATAATGCAACAAGACTGATTCAACATTGCTTATCAGATTGCAGCAGCTCTTTCAAGAGTTTATCCCGCAGGTCTAGTATTAGGTTGTTAGGGTTTGTGTAAATCTTGTTTATCTGGATAAACCTTATCTCCAACAAACCCATCCTATCTTATAAACTAAGTTTGAATCTTTCAAGACTTATCTTTTACTTAGTTTATCTTTTTCAAATAACTAACAGATTAGTTTCTCAAGTTTCATTCAAATATTTTCAAACAAACTTGCTTTCAAATCTTATCTATCTTATCCTTTGTTTGAAAATAAATCTGTTAGAACTTTGCGTATAAGTACAACTCATTATCTCAGATTTGTGACTAACGCTTTCACGTCAATCTTTCATTATCTGAAAACTCCTTCTTGTTCTATACCCGAGATACATATCCAGTAAACAAGAAGCCTAGTTTGAGGTGTAAACTTTCTTATTATATTCTTGTATCTGAAAGGTGTATTATATCACTTGTCCCGGGTTGTGAGAGTTTGATTACAACAGGAAGGCCAAGTAGCTTTGTGCTAGGTAGCTGTGTGCTAGGGAAATGTTTCTTTCAAGTGGACTTCCAAAATCCCCAAACTATACCTCAGACCCCTTTGATCAGCCTACAAATACTCTGCTTAATTCTTTGTTGATTAAATTAAATAAAAATTCTGCCACTTTGGCTAATCTTAATCAACACTTTGCGTCTGTTGAGACTTTGGGTTCGCTAACCTCACAGGTTAGTATGATGCATGCTTCGTTTGAGTTATTTCGTAAGTTTGTTTATTCTTCCTTGGATTCAATCAATGCAAAGCTATCTGTTTCGCATGCTTCTGATGTCAAGTTAGCCAAAACAATAGACTTTGAGTTTGGGACTCTACAAGAAGGGATGATTTCCTCTGCCAAGGCCTGGGAAAAAGCGTTTGTAAAGTTGTTTTTCAAGCTTGGGTCCGAGACGAAGTTTGTGTCACAGCAGCTGTACGCTATGCAGGACAAGAGTAAGATGTACTGGCATAAGAAATGAGACTGGGTTGGCGATTGTACTTTAGAAGAAATCACTGCTCCTCTGCCACTTCCTGCCATCCCTCCACCTTTGGTTTTCGGCATGACCAGAGAAGAATACAAAGAAAAGATCTTTGTCTGGCTTCGTGAATGGGACGGAAAGGCACCAGCTCAAGATGCTTTTGATAAGCTTTTCTCAGAATATGGTTCTACTCCTGTCTTTCCATCTGGCAAAGATAAAGCTTCGGGCTCGGGCAAAGGAAAAGGGAAGACTCCAGTCAACATTGATGATGATTCAGACTAAGCCTTTTATGATGATGAAGGGGGAGAAATTCACGATGCATGTTTCTGTGGTTTTGTTTAAAGTTTTAAGACTTTGGTTCTTCTATGTGGTTTCTTGTTTTTAAGACTATGATGCTTGTTTGAGATTGTTTGATGATTGATGAATGATTTTAATTGTTTTAAAAGACAACTGGACACCCTGGTTGAATGGGTGGGTTTTCTTTGAGTTTCTTAGTTTTATATATAATTGAGATTGTCTCATTTGTGTGTTTTATATCTTATATGCATATTGTCTCATTCATCCTTAACATTTCTTACTGTTTCATTCACATTGTTGTATTCATATTATACTTGTTATTTTCTGTTGTTGCTAATTTTCTACCTCCAGGAGCTTTAAGTGTTTTTTGTTAGGGGGAACAATTTGTCATCATCATAAAAGGGGGAGAATGTTAATTGTTGGGGTTTATGATGATAAGATCTTTCATCAACAGAATGCAGATAAACAGAATGGAATAATGCAACAAGACTGATTCAACATTGCTTATCAGATTGCAACAGCTCTTTCAAGAGTTTATCCCGCAGGTTTAGTATTAGGTTGTTAGGGTTTGTGTAAATCTTGTTTATCTGGATAAACCTTATCTTAAACAAACCCATCCTATCTTATAAACTAAGTTTGAATCTTTCAAGACTTATCTTTTACTTAGTTTATCTTTTTCAAATAACTAACAGATTAGTTTCTCAAGTTTCATTCAAATATTTTCAAACAAACTTGCTTTCAAATCTTATCTATCTTATCCTTTGTTTGAAAATAAATCTGTTAGAACTTTGCCTATAAATACAACTCATTATCTCAGATTTGTGACTAACGCTTTCACGTCAATCTTTCATTATCTGAAAACTCCTTCTTGTTCTATACCCAAGATACATATCCAGTAAACAAGAAGCCTAGTTTGAAGTGTAAACTTTCTTATTATATTCTTGTATCTGAAAGGTGTATTATATCACTTGTCCCGGGTTGTGAGAGTTTGATTACAACAGGAAGGCCAAGTAGCTTTGTGCTAGGTAGCTGTGTGCTAGGGAAATGTTTCTTTCAAGTGGACTTCCAAAATCCCCAAACTATACCTCAGACCCCTTTGATCAGCCTACAAATACTCTGCTTAATTCTTTGTTGATTAAATTAAATAAAAATTCTGCCACTTTGGCTAATCTTAATCAACACTTTGCGTCTGTTGAGACTTTGGGTTCGCTAACCTCACAGGTTAGTATGATGCATGCTTCGTTTGAGTTATTTCGTAAGTTTGTTTATTCTTCCTTGGATTCAATCAATGCAAAGCTATCTGTTTCGCATGCTTCTGATGTCAAGTTAGCCAAAACAATAGACTTTGAGTTTGAGACTCTACAAGAAGGGATGATTTCCTCGGCCAAGGCCTGGGAAAAAGCGTTTGTAAAGTTGTTTTTCAAGCTTGGGTCCGAGACGAAGTTTGTGTCACAGCAGCTGTACTGCTATGCAGGACAAGAGTAAGATGTACTGGCATAAGAAATGAGACTGGGTTGGCGATTGTACTTTAGAAGAAATCACTGCTCCTCTGCCACTTCCTGCCATCCCTCCACCTTTGGTTTTCGGCATGACCAGAGAAGAATACAAAGAAAAGATCTTTGTCTGGCTTCGTGAATGGGACGGAAAGGCACCAGCTCAAGATGCTTTTGATAAGCTTTTCTCAGAATATGGTTCTGCTCCTGTCTTTCCATCTGCCAAAGATAAAGCTTCGGGCTCGGGCAAAGGAAAAGGGAAGACTCCAGTCAACATTGATGATGATTCAGACTAAGCCTTTTACGATGATGAAGGGGGAGAAATTCTGGATGCATGTTTCTGTGGTTTTGTTTAAAGTTTTAAGACTTTGGTTCTTCTATGTGGTTTCTTGTTTTTAAGACTATGATGCTTGTTTGAGATTGTTTGATGATTGATGAATGATTTTAATTGTTTTAAAAGACAACTGGACACCCTGGTTGAATGGGTGGGTTGTTCTTTGGGTTTCTTAGTTTTATATATAATTGAGATTGTCTCATTTGTGTGTTTTATATCTTATATGCATATTGTCTCATTCATCCTTAACATTTCTTACTGTTTCATTCACATTGTTGTATTCATATTATACTTGTTATTTTCTGTTGTTGCTAATTTTCTACCTCCAGGAGCTTTAAGTGTTTTTTGTTAGGGGGAACAATTTGTCATCATCATAAAAGGGGGAGAATGTTAATTGTTGGGGTTTATGATGATAAGATCTTTCATCAACAGAATGCAGATAAACAGAATGGAATAATGCAACAAGACTGATTCAACATTGCTTATCAGATTGCAGCAGCTCTTTCAAGAGTTTATCCCGCAGGTTTAGTATTAGGTTGTTAGGGTTTGTGTAAATCTTGTTTATCTGGATAAACCTTATCTTAAACAAACCCATCCTATCTTATAAACTAAGTTTGAATCTTTCAAGACTTATCTTTTACTTAGTTTATCTTTTTCAAATAACTAACAGATTAGTTTCTCAAGTTTCATTCAAATATTTTCAAACAAACTTGCTTTCAAATCTTATCTATCTTATCCTTTGTTTGAAAATAAATCTGTTAGAACTTTGCCTATAAATACAACTCATTATCTCAGATTTGTGACTAACGCTTTCACGTCAATCTTTCATTATCTGAAAACTCCTTCTTGTTCTATACCCAAGATACATATCCAGTAAACAAGAAGCCTAGTTTGAGGTGTAAACTTTCTTATTATATTCTTGTATCTGAAAGGTGTATTATATCACTTGTCCCGGGTTGTGAGAGTTTGATTACAACAGGAAGGCCAAGTAGCTTTGTGCTAGGTAGCTGTGTGCTAGGGAAATGTTTCTTTCAAGTGGACTTCCAAAATCCCCAAACTATACCTCAGACCCCTTTGATCAGCCTACAAATACTCTGCTTAATTCTTTGTTGATTAAATTAAATAAAAATTCTGCCACTTTGGCTAATCTTAATCAACACTTTGCGTCTGTTGAGACTTTGGGTTCGCTAACCTCACAGGTTAGTATGATGTATGCTTCGTTTGAGTTATTTCGTAAGTTTGTTTATTCTTCCTTGGATTCAATCAATGCAAAGCTATCTGTTTCGCATGCTTCTGATGTCAAGTTAGCCAAAACAATAGACTTTGAGTTTGAGACTCTACAAGAAGGGATGATTTCCTCGGCCAAGGCCTGGGAAAAAGCGTTTGTAAAGTTGTTTTTCAAGCTTGGGTCCGAGACGAAGTTTGTGTCACAGCAGCTGTACGCTATGCAGGACAAGAGTAAGATGTACTGGCATAAGAAATGAGACTGGGTTGGCGATTGTACTTTAGAAGAAATCACTGCTCCTCTGCCACTTCCTGCCATCCCTCCACCTTTGGTTTTCGGCATGACCAGAGAAGAATACAAAGAAAAGATCTTTGTCTGGCTTCGTGAATGGGACGGAAAGGCACCAGCTCAAGATGCTTTTGATAAGCTTTTCTCAGAATATGGTTCTGCTCCTGTCTTTCCATCTGCCAAAGATAAAGCTTCGGGCTCGGGCAAAGGAAAAGGGAAGACTCCAGTCAACATTGATGATGATTCAGACTAAGCCTTTTACGATGATGAAGGGGGAGAAATTCTGGATGCATGTTTCTGTGGTTTTGTTTAAAGTTTTAAGACTTTGGTTCTTCTATGTGGTTTCTTGTTTTTAAGACTATGATGCTTGTTTGAGATTGTTTGATGATTGATGAATGATTTTAATTGTTTTAAAAGACAACTGGACACCCTGGTTGAATGGGTGGGTTGTTCTTTGGGTTTCTTAGTTTTATATATAATTGAGATTGTCTCATTTGTGTGTTTTATATCTTATATGCATATTGTCTCATTCATCCTTAACATTTCTTACTGTTTCATTCACATTGTTGTATTCATATTATACTTGTTATTTTCTGTTGTTGCTAATTTTCTACCTCCAGGAGCTTTAAGTGTTTTTTGTTAGGGGGAACAATTTGTCATCATCATAAAAGGGGGAGAATGTTAATTGTTGGGGTTTATGATGATAAGATCTTTCATCAACAGAATGCAGATAAACAGAATGGAATAATGCAACAAGACTGATTCAACATTGCTTATCAGATTGCAGCAGCTCTTTCAAGAGTTTATCCCGCAGGTTTAGTATTAGGTTGTTAGGGTTTGTGTAAATCTTGTTTATCTGGATAAACCTTATCTCAAACAAACCCATCCTATCTTATAAACTAAGTTTGAATCTTTCAAGACTTATCTTTTACTTAGTTTATCTTTTTCAAATAACTAACAGATTAGTTTCTCAAGTTTCATTCAAATATTTTCAAACAAACTTGCTTTCAAATCTTATCTATCTTATCCTTTGTTTGAAAATAAATCTGTTAGAACTTTGCCTATAAATACAACTCATTATCTCAGATTTGTGACTAACGCTTTCACGTCAATCTTTCATTATCTGAAAACTCCTTCTTGTTCTATACCCGAGATACATATCCAGTAAACAAGAAGCCTAGTTTGAGTTGTAAACTTTCATATTATATTCTTGTATCTGAAAGGTGTATTATATCACTTGTCCCGGGTTGTGAGAGTTTGATTACAACAGGAAGGCCAAGTAGCTTTGTGCTAGGTAGCTGTGTGCTAGGGAAAGGTTTCTTTCAAGTGGGCCAAGTTTGTAATCAAGGAAAGTTTGTAAGTACTTTGTTTTAAGTGGATATAATACATTCTCTATGCTAGTTGGCATGAGGACTTGGATGTAGGCCATAGACTAGGTGCAGGGGCCGAACCAAGTGAAAACTTCCGGTGTTTTTACTTTTCAGTTTTCAGCATTCTGCATTTCTTATTTCAGCATTTCAATTTCTGTAGTTAATTGAGACTGTCCCATTCATTGTCTCATTTGTAAAGGGACTGTCCCATTTGCATAAGAGACTGTCCCACTTGCCATGACAGTTAGATTATTATATTATTTATTGAACCATCGAATTTCAGTTTTAATAATAATCACTTGTTAATAACTAATTTTAGAGGAAGATTATAAAAACTAGTAACTTTTAATAATAACCACATGTTATGAACTAATTGAACTTTTTTTGTTCTTTTTCTTAAGGAACTCATTTCCTTATTTTTTATCTTTTTATTATTTTTTAAATTTTGAAAAATTATTCTTTTATACGGATGAAAAATACATATTTAAAATATATATTATGTTTTGAAAATGATTTACAAATTTTCCACTTTTTCCATAACAATACCTTTTTACATAGCAATAGTAATTTATTAAGAAGATGATTTTTAATAGAATACTAAGTCAAAATATAATTATTTAATAGAACATTATTTTTTACACAATATTATTTTCTCATAAAATACATGCATACAATTCTTAGCCGAATATAATTTCTTTACAGGACACAATATTATTGAGAAATGAAAAAAAAATTATTTGACGGCATAACATATAAAATGGTATATTACAGTTTATTTGGATGGACATCTGTAGTTTTATGTAGTTACTAGGTTACCAACATATATATATATATATATATATATATATATATATATATATATATGTCATGTGATTACATGATACATGCCAATAATATATGTGCTATTTATCATTGATGCTATGGACATTAACCACAATTCATTGTTATATTAGATCATTACTTAAAAACTATTAGTAATGTTCATGAATTAAATTCGAAAAATAGAAACCGCCAAACAGTCAAATGTATTACCTATACTTTTGTGGGTTTGAGAATTGTAATATTTTTCATAATTGTTTAGTGAAAGTATGAACAAAATCTAATTACTAATATAATCAAGGTACCACTCCAAATATGGATTTTATGATATAATTTTGTAAGAGATGAAACATTTGTAGGGTCACTTAAAGAGCGTAAGTTTTCTGAACTTCTTGGAGAACCTGAGCTGCTTTTGGGAAGTACATCTCCTGCCTCTGTAAAAGTGATAGTAGAGTTGAGAGTAACACAAGCAACTAAATTAGAAAAAGCCACATTAGGAGTTTTAAGGAATTATTAGGATAATGTTGATATTGATGTTGATGTGAAGGTATTTGCTCAACACTGTAAGGCGGGTTAATGTTACGAGCCCACCACTCATATTTAAAGCACTACCACCAATACCACCACTATCAAGGTTTTCACCATTAGCAACTGGCACCAAGACAATAACTAAAACCACTACCTCCAAATATTACCGAACATACAACCAGTGCTACCACTAAAGCTACCAGCCATGCGATCACCAATGTTTCCACTTAAGCTACCAGTAATGCTACCACCTATTGCCACTATTAAGACTAACCAATATACCACTAATGCTATCACTATGGCAACTAGCCATGCCACCACTAAAGCTACCAGCAATGTTACCACCAATGCCACCACCAATGCAACTACTAAGACTAACCAATATATCATCAATTGTACCACCTGTAATACCATCATTAAAGTGGCCATGAATGGAACTGCTTAAACTAGCAAGAACTTCAACACCAACACCAACAATACCACCACTAATTCTCCTACTAAAATTACTGCTTCCAATGCCACCAATTGCACTAATAAGAGCACCACGACCAATGTCACCATCAATGCCACCACATCCACTACTAATATTATCGTCTCTAGTACCACCAATGTAACCACTAAAGATGCCAGTCATGCTACCACCAATGCCACTACTAAGACTACCCAATATACCACCAATGCTACCACCGCTGATGCCATTATTAAAGTTACCACCAATGACACTATTTAAGTTAGCACGAACTTCACCACCAACAATGCCACCACCAATTCCACTACTAAGATTACGGCTACTAGTGCCACCAATTGGACTAGTAAAATTACTGCCACCAATGCCACCGCCAACAATATTACTACTTGATTCAAGAAAAACCATAACTATATACAGGAGAAACAAAAATACCTTTGGTGCAGTAAGGACAGACCAACAAATTTGGCAAGCTGTTTCTCCATAGATATGCCGCAAGCATATAAGAGAGGATCTTCATCATACCGATACTTTTTCATAGACTGAAAATGGAAGTGCATTGATCAATTATACAAATTATATTTTTAAAAAAATGAACTAAAGAGCTACAATGAGAAATAATAACCAAAACTTGAAAATTTAAATATTCGGAGAAATTTTACATCAGTAAGAACTTCTTTCCTCTCCAGAGGTCCCTGCCTGGACTTTTCCACTAAAGAGGCTATTTGCATAGAAGATAGTGATTTTGTATATCGCTGAAGGGAGACCAGACTACAGAACTAAAAATTACAACAGGCAAAAAATCAATCGCTTCAAGTAAAAACAAAATTAGAAGATAAAGAAACTAGAATATGCAAAAATATCTCAATCATGTTAACTCACCTCCAATGGGAGATAAATAGGTTTGCTCGATTTACCAACATCAAGGCACGGAAAGTACGCAGAAGTTCTAAGTTCCAAATTCAGATGTCTTCTAAAGTATTCATAAACTGTAATCTCCTTAGGCTTCACTTCACCACGGCTACCGATATCTCCAGGTTTTTCTTTCAATGTGAAACTTCAAACAGAAAGAAACAAAGTGAGAATCAATTCACAGACATGCCTTTTCATTTTGAACATTAGAAAAGGATGAATTAAAAAAATTAAACAACTTACTATAGCTCATTGCAAGGCTTCTCACTCAACCCTTTTATCTTAAATTCTCGGTTGCTATGCGTGGCCTTGACTCTCATGTTTCTCAGCCTTTTCTTGGCCTGTTGTATTTGTAAAAGCACAATTTAATAGACAAAAAAGAAGAAGCATAATGCAGGTTTTTCAGGTGTCATTTCATGAATTACCTTAATCCAGTCTATTCTACGAGCATCCTGTATACCCTGATTGGCTCTCAGGAAATCAATTACAGGCCCAGGAGTAAGGATCATGGTCGTTGACACGTCTGAAAAACTGAATGAGTAAGTGGGCATCAAGTGAAATAAGGGAGTCAAGTGAAATAAGTGTTTTAGAGATATAATCTTGAAAATGGGGTTAGGCAGAAAAAAATATAGCATCCTTACCTAAATTGAGTGACAATCCTCCCTGAGTAGGACGAAAACTAGAATGGAGACCACGACAAGCAGAAACCCCTCCTCCAACACTAGTAAGCATCCTAGAGTCGTCATGGAAAAATGACTGCCTCACCAAAAGGCAATCCCTGCATATTCCACATTCATAACAGTAAGCAATGCATCATTTCAAAGTGCAAGTTTCTTAATTAGTTCCGGTCGTCTGGATACCTTTTAGCCGCTTGCTGTCTCAAGACAATGTCAAGCACCCTCAGTGCATCTTAAACTTTTTCAGTGTCAGCTCCATTCAAATATAAGCTTATGGCTGAAAATGGTTAGCCTGTCTACCTGTTTATGTATTGAAATATAAGTTTTTACAACACTATAATTTGTCCCAAATAAAGCCTACATCTTTATCAAGTAAGAAATCTCATTTTCAACCATGTGACATGTAATATAAAGTTAAATAGTGATGGGGCTTCACTTGTACTATCTACATTTATATTTATGCTATATATTTGCATAGTAAAAGTTAAAAAAGAACAAAGAAAGCTTACACAAGTAGATTGATGAAGAGGAGAAAAAGAAGGGACTTGGAGCACTTTCTTCATTGTTTGTGGAACTTGTTGCAAATAGCAAGAAAAATATAATTCCTCTGCATATGTTTCTAAAAAATTTTCACACATAAACATAAAATAAATTTAACAGTGTAATCAAACAAATATGAAGATAAAATATAAATAATATGTGGGCTTTTTATCTATAAATTTTTATTTTTTTAGTATATCATGTATTTGATTATTTATGAGGAACAAAAAAGTTATTACAAATGTAACTAAATTCTTTTTCTTAAATTTGACATATAATCTTGAAAGGGATTATTCTTGATATCAAGATCATTTAAAAACAAATACAAATGGCATTTCATGTCAATCCACATCCATATATAAAAGAAAAATGGGATACTTATTGCAGTGTTTTAATTTTTAACAAAAGTTTGTACAAAAAACACATAAGAAAGGGAAATAAAGATATAGGAAAATATAAATTATTACCTTACCCTTGTTAAACAATATCAATTCATGATAATCTCCAAATCTTGTCCACTTAATCCTGCACCAATTCATTTGAAGATGTGTTTAACCTTACAGCACCAAAACACTCTTTCACACAAAATATAAATAATACCAAAACACTATTTCATAGCCATGTATAAGTTTATTTTGTTTTTATAGCGGCCGCTTGTGGTTATATTAGGGTTTTACCTACATTTTTTATTTTCTCTATTCTGGAGGCCCAATTGTATATAATAGGTTTCAGTGGGCCGAATATAGTTTAAATTTTTGATTCAACATAGTGTGCTCCATGTATTATATAAATTAATTGGATGTGGATGTACAAGTCTAAATAAGTATTACCCTAATTTATTTTGTATGGTAAATAAAATGACATTGTAAAAATTAAGTAGTAAGTATTGTATAAAAAACATAACTTAAAAATGACATTTTATCGAAAATTTTAAATTTGATTATATATAAATCACATACTGACCTCAATTAACAATAATATATGTACAACTACAACCCTTACTAGCAAGGATAATATTACTATTACAATAGATTTAAGTCTAAAAAACATGTCGGTATAATGTAGAAATTAATTGTCATGTACAAATTAATGTTTACATAACAATATTTAATCAAATTGAATTTCTAGAGGTATAAGATACGATACAAAAATTTTTGACAAACAATTTATACGTATTTGAAAAATGATAAGGTTTTTAAAAATATTTACTAATTTCTTTGTTTATTTAAACATAAGAATTAAAGTGAATGATAATATGATTGTTGATTTTTATTAAATTATTAGTCAATTTGATTTGAAAATGTAAAAATGACACTAAATTGTGGGTAAAACTACATATACCATATTTCATCCACTGGTTGATTGGGAAAAATCTAGATCGGGAAGACATTCCATGAGGAATACAACTCATAGTGTCTAACATATAAGTTGTTTGACTTGACCATATGTACTTTGACATAATTATAATCAAAACTTTTATTAATTTCAATTGTAATAAAAATTTATTATTGTAAACCATGCTTATATTTATAAACATGCTTTTTAACTCAAAATTTTCAATAAAAAAGTTTTCTAATAAATTTTGGGTCTTTCCACAAGGTCAGTAGGAAATGGAAACCGGCAACTGTGAACGGACTTTGTATTTTCTTGCAACTAGTCACAAGCACTAAAGGCGTACTAGTAAAAAAAGATATTATTTTGTCAAATATGTACCAAAATACAATTCCATTATTATTTTAAAATGAATAAAGAGGATATGTTCACAAATTACTTTTCGAATTTCTTTTTTGAATAAAATTATAAATATTAAACTTTAATTCAAAAAAATAAATATTTTAAACAGATATGTAACATTATGAATTTTACATGAAAAAAGGTAAAATGTGTTGTAAAAGACATGCCTGTACTTTAACAAGACTAAGACATTTTTTCAACCCCAAGTAAATTTTAATTTTTATCTTAATTTATATTTTGTACTTGCAACACTTAAAGTCTGTAAAAATGCAAAGGAGCAGACTTGAGTTTTTTTCCTAAAACAGCATAAGAATTCTATCTGGAAGAAGATCAAAAAGATCATGCCTCAGAAGAATTTTGAAGAAGCTTGGAGTTGAATAAATCTGTTTGGAGAAAAATACTCCAAGTCAAGATCTCTACAAGTCACAGATTTAATGTTATATAGAAGTCATTCGAGAACTCCAGAATGGCTTATCGAGAAGTCAGGAAAGCTACTAGAGAACTCAGAAAGATATCGACAAGCCAAATTGAAGACATGAAGATTGGAGATATCACCAATGCTACCACCGCTGATGCCATTATTATAGTTACCACCAATGACACAGAGGCTATTTGCACAGAAGATAGTAATTTTGTATATCGCTGAAGGGAGACCAGGCTACAGAACTAAAAATTATAACAGGCAAAAAATCAATCCCTTCAAGTAAAAACAAAATTAGAAGATAAAGAAACTAAAATATGCAAAAATATCTCCATCATGTTTACTCACCGCCAATGGGAGATAAATAGGTTTGCTGGGTTTACCAACATCAATGCACGGAAAGTACGCAGAAGTTCTAAGTTCCAAATTCAGATGTCTTCTAAAGTATTCATAAACTGTAATCTCCTTAGGCTTCACTTCACCACGGCTACCGGTATCTCCAGGTTTTTCTTTCAATGTGAAACTTCAAACAGAAAGAAACAAAGTGAGAATCAATTCACAGACATGCCTCTTCATTTTGAACATTAGAAAAGGATGAATTAAAAAAATTAAACAACTTACTATAGCTCATTGCAAGGCTTCTCACTCAACCCTTTTATCTTAAATTCTCGGTTGCTATGCGTGGCCTTGACTCTCATGTTTCTCAGCATTTTCTTGGCCTGTTGCATTTGTAAAAGCACAATTTAATAGACAAAAAAGAAGAAGCACAATGCAGGTTTTTCAGGTGTCATTTCATGAATTACCTTAATCCAGTCTATTCTACGAGCATCCTGTATACCCTGATTGGCTCTCAGGAAATCAATTACAGGCCCAGGAGTAAGGATCATGGTCGTTGACACGTCTGAAAAAATGAATGAGTAAGTGGGCATCAAGTGAAATAAGGGAGTCAAGTGAAATAAGTGTTTTAGAGATATAATCTTGAAAACGGGGTTAGGCAGAAAAAAATATAACATCCTTACCTAAATTGAGTGACAATCCTCCCTGAGTAGGACGAAAACTAGAATGGAAACCACGACAAGCAGAAACCCCTCCTCCAACACTAGTAAGCATCCTAGAGTCGTCATGGAAAAATGACTGCCTCACCAAAAGGCAATCCCTGCATATTCCACATTCATAACAGTAAGCAATGCATCATTTCAAAGTGCAAGTTTCTTAATTAGTTCCGGTCGTCTGGATACCTTTTAGCCGCTTGCTGTCTCAAGACAATGTCAAGCACCCTCTGTGCATCTTAAACTTTTTCAGTGTCAGCTCCATTCAAATATAAGCTTATGGCTGAAAATGGTTAGCCTGCCTACCTGTTTATGTATTGAAATATAAGTTTTTACAATACTATAATTTATCCCAAATAGAGCCTACATCTTTATCAAGTAAGAAATCTCATTTTCAACCATGTGTCATGTAATATAAAGTTAAATAGTGATGGGGATTCAATTGTACTATCTACATTTATATTTATGCAATATATTTGCATAGTAAAAGTTAAAAAAGAACAAAGAAAGCTTACACAAGTAGATTGATGAAAAGGAGAAAAAGAAGGGACTTGGAGCACTTTCTTCATTGTTTGTGGAACTTGTTGCAAATAGCAAGAAAAATATAATTCCTCTGCATATGTCTCTAAAAAATTTTCACACATAAACATAAAATAAATTTAATAGTGTAATCAAACAAATATGAAGATAAAATATAAATAATATGTGGGCTTCTTATCTATAAATTTTCATTTTTTTAGTATATCATGTATTTGATTATTTATGAGGAACAAAAAAGTTATTACAAATGTAACTAAATTCTTTTTCTTAAATTTGACATATAATCTTGAAAGGGATTATTCTTGATATCAAGATCATTTAAAAACAAATACAAATGGCATTTCATGTCAATCCACATCCATATATACAAGAAAAATGGGATACTTATTGCAGTGTTTTAATTTTTAACAAAAGTTTGTGCAAAAAACACATAAGAAAGGGAAATAAAGAAATAGGAAAATATAAATTATTACCTTACCCTTGTTAAACAATATCAATTCATGATAATCTGCAAATCTTGTCCACTTAATCCTGCACCAATTCATTTGAAGATGTGTTTAACCTTACAGCACCAAAACACTCTTTCACACAAAATATAAATAATACCAAAACACTATTTCATAGCCATGTACAAGTTTATTTTGTTTTTAAGTCGGCCGCTTGTGGTTATATTAGGGTTTTACCTACATTTTTTATTTTCTCTATTCTGGAGGCCCAATTGTATATAATATGTTTCATGGGCCGAATATAGTTTAAATTTTTGATTCAACATAGTGTGCTCCATGTATTATATAAATTAATTGGATGTGGATGTACAAGTCTAAATAAGTATTACCCTAATTTATTTTGTAAGGTAAATAAAATGACATTGTAAAAATTAAGTAGTAAGTATTGTATAAAAAACATAACTTAAAAATGACATTTTATCAAAAATTTTAAATTTGATTATATATAAATCACATACTGACCTCAATTAACAATAATATATGTACAACTACAACCCTTACTAACAAGGATAATATTACTATTATAATAGATTTAAGTCTAAAAAATATGTCGCTATAATGTATAAATCATTTGTCATGTACAAATTAATGTTTACATAACAATATTTAATCAAATTGAATTTCTAGAGGTATAAGATACGATACAAAATTTTTTGACAAACAATTTATACATATTTGAAAAATGATAAGGTTTTTAAAAATATTTACTAATTTCTTTGTTTATTTAAATATAAGAATTAAAGTGAATGATAATATGATTGTTGATTTTTATTTAATTATTAGTCAATTTGATTTGAAAATGTAAAAATGACACTAAATTGTGGGTAAAACTACATATACCATATTTCATCCACTGGTTGATTGGGAAAAATCTAGATTGGGAAGATATTCCATGAGAAATACAACTCATAGTGTCTAGCATATAAGTTGTTTGACTTGACCATATGTACATTGACGTAATTATAATCAAAACTTTTATTAATTTCAATTGTAATAAAAAATTATTATTGTAAACCATGCTTATATTTATAAACATGCTTTTTAACTCAAAATTTTCAATAAAAAAGTTTTCTAATAAATTTTGGGTCTTTCCACAAGGTCAGTAGGAAATGGAAACCGTGAACCGACTTTGTACTTTCTTGCTACAAAAAGATATTATTTTGTCAAATATGTACCAAAATATAATTCCATTATTATTTTAAGATGAATAAAGAAAATATGTTCACAAATTACTTTTCGAATTTCTTTTTTGAATAAAATTATAAATATTAAACTTTAATTCAAAAAAATAAATATTTTAAACAGATATGTAACATTATGAATTTTACATGAAAAAAGTTAAAATGTGTTGTAAAAGACATGCCTGTACTTTAACAAAACTAAGACATTTTGTCAACCCTAAGTAAGATTTATTGTTATCTTAATTTATATTTTGTACTTGCAACACTTAAAGTCTGTAAAAATGCAAAGGAGCAGATTTGAGTCTTTTTCCTAAAATAGTATCAAGCATAAGGATTCTATCTAGAAGAAGATCAAGAAGATCATGCCTCAGAAGAATTTTGAAGAAGCTTGGAGTTGAATAAATCTGTTTGGAGAAAAATACTCCAAGTCAAGATCTCTACAAGTCACAGATTTAATGTTATAGAGAAGTCATTCGAGAACTCCAGAATGGCTTATCGAGAAGTCAGGAAAGCTACTAGAGAACTCAGAAAGATATCGACAAGCCAAATTGAAGACATGAAGATTGGAGATATCACCAATGCTACCACCGCTGATGCCATTATTATAGTTACCACCAATGACACAGAGGCTATTTGCACAGAAGATAGTAATTTTGTATATCGCTGAAGGGAGACCAGGCTACAGAACTAAAAATTATAACAGGCAAAAAATCAATCCCTTCAAGTAAAAAGAAAATTAGAAGATAAAGAAACTAAAATATGCAAAAATATCTCCATCATGTTTACTCACCGCCAATGGGAGATAAATAGGTTTGCTGGGTTTACCAACATCAATGCACGGAAAGTACGCAGAAGTTCTAAGTTCCAAATTCAGATGTCTTCTAAAGTATTCATAAACTGTAATCTCCTTAGGCTTCACTTCACCACCGCTACCGGTATCTCCAGGTTTTTCTTTCAATGTGAAACTTCAAACAGAAAGAAACAAAGTGAGAATCAATTCACAGACATGCCTCTTCATTTTGAACATTAGAAAAGGATGAATTAAAAAAATTAAACAACTTACTATAGCTCATTGCAAGGCTTCTCACTCAACCCTTTTATCTTAAATTCTCGGTTGCTATGCGTGGCCTTGACTCTCATGTTTCTCAGCATTTTCTTGGCCTGTTGCATTTGTAAAAGCACAATTTAATAGACAAAAAAGAAGAAGCACAATGCAGGTTTTTCAGGTGTCATTTCATGAATTACCTTAATCCAGTCTATTCTACGAGCATCCTGTATACCCTGATTGGCTCTCAGGAAATCAATTACAGGCCCAGGAGTAAGGATCATGGTCGTTGACACGTCTGAAAAAATGAATGAGTAAGTGGGCATCAAGTGAAATGAGGGAGTCAACTGAAATAAGTGTTTTAGAGATATAATCTTGAAAACGGGGTTAGGCAGAAAAAAATATAGCATCCTTACCTAAATTGAGTGACAATCCTCCCTGAGTAGGACGAAAACTAGAATGGAGACCACAACAAGCAGAAACCCCTCCTCCAAAGCTAGTAAGCATCCTAGAGTCGTCATGGAAAAATGACTGCCTCACCAAAAGGCAATCCCTGCATATTCCACATTCATAATAGTAAGCAATACATCATTTCAAAGTGCAAGTTTCTTAATTAGTTCTGGTCGTCTGGATACCTTTTAGCTGCTTGCTGTCTCAAGACAATGTCAAGCACCCTCAGTGCATCTTAAACTTTTTCAGTGTCAGCTCCATTCAAATATAAGCTTATGGCTGAAAATGGTTAGCCTGCCTACCTGTTTATGTATTGAAATATAAGTTTTTACAACACTATAATTTGTCCCAAATAGAGCCTACATCTTTATCAAGTAAGAAATCTCATTTTCAACCATGTGTCATATAATATAAAGTTAAATAGTGATGGGGCTTCACTTGTACTATCTATATTTATGCTATATATTTGCGTAGTAAAAGTTAAAAAAGAACAAAGAAAGCTTACACAAGTAGATTGATGAAGAGGAGAAAAAGAAGGGACTTGGAACACTTTCTTCATTGTTTGTGGAACTTGTTGCAAATAGCAAGAAAAATATAATTCCTCTACATATGTCTCTAAAAAATTTTCACACAGAAACATAAAATAAATTTAACAGTGTAATCAAATAAATATGAAGATAAAATATAAATAATATTTGGGCTTCTTATCTATAAATTTTCATTTTTTAGTATATCATGTATTTGATTATTTATGAGGAACAAAAAAGTTATTACAAATGTAACTAAATTCTTTTTCTTAAATTTGACATATAATCTTGAAAGGGATAATTCTTGATATCAAGATCATTTAAAAACAAATACAAATGGCATTTCATGTCAATCCACATCAATATATACAAGAAAAATGGGATACTTATTGTAGTGTTTTAATTTTTAACAAAAGTTTGTGCAAAAAACACTTAAGAAAGGGAAATGAAGAAATAGGAAAATATAAATTATTACCTTACCCTTGTTAAACAACATCAATTGATGATAATCTCCAAATATTGTCCACTTAATCCTGCACCAATTCATTTGAAGATGTGTTTAACCTTAGATCACCAAAACACTCTTTCACACAAAATATAAATAATATCAAAACACTATTTCATAGCCATGTACAAGTTTATTTTGTTTTTAAGTCGGCCTCTTGTGGTTATATTAGGGTTTTACCTACATTTTTTATTTTCTCTATTTTGGAGGCCCAATTGTATATAATAGGTTTCAGTGAGCCCAATATAGTTCAAATTTTTGATTCAACATAGTGTGCTCCATGTATTATATAAATTAATTGGATGTGGATGTACAAGTCTAAATAAGTATTACCCTAATTTATTTTGTATGGTAAATAAAATGACATTGTAAAAATTAAGTCGTAAGTATTGTATAAAAAACATAACTTAAAAATGACATTAAAAGTGGACTCCATAGAACTTTACTCTATATATAAATCACATACTGACCTTAATTAACAATAATATATGTACAACTACAACCCTTACTAGCAATGATAATATTACTATTACAATAGATTTAAGTCTAAAAAACATGTGGGTATAATGTAGAAATTAATTGTCATGTACAAATTAATGTTTACATAACAATATTTAATCAAATTGAATTTCTAGAGGTATAAGATACGATACAAAAATTTTTGACAAACAATTTATACGTATTTGAAAAATGATAAGATTTTTAAAAATATTTACTAATTTCTTTGTTTATTTAAACATAAGAATTAAAGTGAATGATAATATGATTGTTGATTTTTATTTAATTATTACTCAATTTGATTTGAAAATGTAAAAATGACACTAAATTGTGGGTAAAACTACATATACCATATTTCATCCACTGGTTGATTGGGAAAAATCTAGATTGGGAAGACATTCCATGAGAAATACAACTCATAGTGTCTAGCATATAAGTTGTTTGACTTGACCATATGTACTTTGACGTAATTATAATCAAAACTTTTATTAATTTCAGTTGTAATAAAAATTTATTATTGTAAACCATGCTTATATTTATAAACATGCTTTTTAACTCAAAATTTTCAATAAAAAAGTTTTCTAATAAATTTTGGGTCTTTCCACAAGGTCAGTAGGAATGGAAACCGGCAACGTGAACCGACTTTGTATTTTCTTGCTACCAGTGACAAGCACAAAAGGCGTACTAGTACAAAAAGATATTATTTTGTCAAATATGTATCAAAATACAATTCCATTATTATTTTAAGATGAATAAAGAGGATATGTTCACAAATTACTTTTCGAATTTCTTTTTTTGAATAAAATTATAAATATTAAACTTTAATTCAAAAAAATAAATATTTTAAACATATATGTAACATTATGAATTTTACATGAAAAAAGTTAAAATGTGTTGTAAAAAACATGCCTGTACTTTAACAAGACTAAGACATTTTGTCAACCCTAAGTAAGTTTTATTGTTATCTTAATTTATATTTTGTACTTGCAACACTTAAAGTCTGTAAAAATGCAAAGGAGCAGACTAGAGTCTTTTTCCTAAAACAGTATCAAGCATAAGGATTCTATCTGGAAGAAGATAAAGAAGATCATGCCTCAGAAGAATTTTGAAGAAGCTTGGAGTTGAATAAATCTGTTTGGAGAAAAATACTCTAAGTTAAGATCTCTACAAGTCACAGATTTAATGTTATAGAGAAGTCATTCGAGATCTCCAGAATGGCTTATCGAGAAGTCAGGAAAGCTACTAGAGAACTCAGGAAAGCTACTAGAGAACTCAGAAAGATATCGACAAGCCAAATTGAAGACATGAAGATTGGAGATATCGACAAGTCATTTCTTCACTAGAGAACTCAGAGTTATCGACAAGTCTACATTCATTAGAGAACTCTGAGTTATCGATAAGTCAAGTTCCACTAGAGAACTCAGTGATATCGATAAGTCAAAATTCACTAAAGAACTCAGAGATATCGAGAAGTTAAGGATCACTAGAAAACTCTGAGATATCGACAAGGTAATTTGACCATAGAACTCTGAGATATCGACAAGTCAAGAAGCCACTAGGGAACTAAGAGTTATCGATAAGTCAAAGTGAAGATGTGAAGAATAGAGATCTCGACAAGACTAAAATCACTTGTAGAGAACTGAAGACCTCTACAAGCCAAACTAAATATAGAGTACTAGAGATCTCGATAAGCCAATATACTTATCGAGATGTCAAGTGTTCTATAGACCTAAACTCGAGATCTCGAGGTACAATCTCAAAGTACAAAATTGCATATCAGTTTAATATCCAAGATAAACAATCAACAAATAATCCAACAGCTGGATTGACAAGTCTATAAAAAGCAGCTTGAAGAATGTGCAAGATCAATGGTAAAGATTAACTGACAGAGGAAGATCAAAGTGAACACAGGATGCTAAAGATATGCTAAGCCAGAAATGGAAGATCTACTTTTCTATAAATAGAAATGACAAGTGACAGTTTAGAAAAGCTAATAGCATATCTCATTATCCACTTTGTAAACAAGCAGTTAACTAAGTTATAAAGTTAACACTGGTCCTTTAGCCAGTTGTAACAATTTAGATCAAATTTCTTGTAACACTCTCAAGAAGAAGCTAAGCTCTTTATCAACAAAGAGCCTAGAAATTTTGTAGCAAAACAGTCTTAATTTTAATATAAAATTAAGTGAGTTTTGAAGATCTGTGTTCTTTATTTTCTGCAAGCTTAAATTCTGCATGAACACATTTCACTACAAGAATTAATTTACTCTGTTCAACCAAAAATATTCAAGAAAAGCCTAAAAACAGTAAAACACATTCACCCCCCCTCTATGTGTTATTCATTTCCTAACAAAATGACATGGGTCATGGGCGGGAGTATATTCTACTAAGTTTGGCCAAGGTTTTAAGTAATTCATCATTTCTATGGAGTTTGGTAACAAATGACTATTAGGGGCCCACTAAGCATTTTTTTTAACTAACAAATGGTAGAAAATGACTAGTTAAATTTCATACCAACTTTATAGTTTTCTGTTATAATTTGAATCTACCGGTTATATTAGAGTTGGTCAATTTTCTTTTTTTTTTTAAAAAAATATTATAATAATTATACAAAGTAATCATTTATGCAAAAAATTATAAGTTTGTAACTTCATTTGTGACGATTTTATAATGAGAATATGTTTTCAACAAATAATTAATCCTTACAAAAATATATTAAAATTATTTAATTATCATTTATATCACTTATATTTTGTACTCACCATTTTTTACAAGTAGGGAGAGATTGGATCTCCATGTCGAAGTCACCGTTGCGAATGCACATCACCGAAAATTCCACTAATGTGTACAAAACTATATGAGACTTTTTGAACACATGTCATAATCCTAGAAATCCACGCCGAGTGGAAACCAAATTTATGCAGCATTTGTTTAATAAATCTTCATTCTAACCTATCTTATTCCTCAAAAATATCAATTTTTAACCCAGCCAGGACCTGTTTCCCATATGACTTCAAATGCAATCATTGCATTATCAGTTAATAGCCTCCCTTCATTAAAAGTACTCTGTTTGTTAGACACTATCGAATTTAAACATAGTTTCAACTTATTCTCCAGAACCTTAGACAATATACGCATCAGAACATTATTAAGAGAGATAGGTCGAAGATCTTTCATATTTTTCATTTGTTTAACAATGGAAATAAGATGTACAAGCGTAAGATTTAGTTCCCTTGGCCATGTTCTCATGTTCTGTATCAAAGAAAGTCAGACAAAATTGAACAACATATCTTCTAATAATATTCCAATAAGTTTGAAAAATTCTGGGTCCAACCCATGTGGACCTGGTGACTTATCTGGATGCATGGAAAAGTCTAAAATTGTTAGGATATCTAACTCTCTTTATTTTTCATAAACATGATAACTTTCTTTTAGTTTAAGTTTATGTTGATGATATAGTATTTGGATCTTCTAATGAATCTCTGTGTAAGTGGTTTTCTGATTGCATGCATAAGAATTCGATATGAGTTTGATGGGTGAATTGCAGTACTTCCTAGGTTTGCAAATTAATCAGTCTAATGCAGGAATATTTATTCACCAAGGCAAGTACATTAAGGATTTACTTAAAAGATTTGTACTTGATCATGTCACACCTAAATCAACTCCGATGAGTACTTCAGTTAAGCTTTCAAAAGATGAACAAGGTACACCTGTAGATGTCACTAAATTTCGAGGTATGATTGGTTTATTATTATATTTAACTACCTCTCGACCTGACATTATGTATAGTGTATGCTTGTGTGCTCGTTTTCAATCTCAACCTAAAGAATCTCATTTGAATGCCGTTAAACGTATTTTTAAATATTTAAAAGGTACGAGTGACTTGGGATTATTTTATCCAAGCTCCTCTTCCTTTGACTTAATCGGTTTTTCAGATGTTGACTATGCAGGGTCACAGGTTGATAGAAAAAGCACAAGTGGTGCTTGTGAATTTTTAGGAGATTGTTTAGTTGTATAACATAGTAAAAAGCAAACTTTAGTAGCTCTTTCTACAGCTGAAGGAGAGTACATTGCAGCTGGAAGTTGCTGTGCTCAAATTTTATGGATGCAACAAACATTGCAGGATTTTGGTATTTCTTACTCAAATATTCCTATTTATTGTGATAATACCTCTGCAATTAATATCTCTAAAAATCCTGTCATACATTCTCGTACTAAGCATATTGATGTTCGTCACCATTTTCTATGAGATAATGTTTCTAAAGGTAATATAGAGCTTATTTATATATCTACTGGGAAACAGCGTGCAGATATCTCCACTGAGCCCTTAGCTGAAGATAGATTTTGTATAATTCGTCCTGAATTAGGTATGTGTTCTCTCTAATTTATTACGTTATTTTGTGTAATTTTATGTAATTAATTTTTATTTTTAATGATTAATTATTAACTGTTACATGTGCTTATTTGTTTGTTATATTTGTTTATCTGTTTATATAATTATTAGTATTTTTTTTACTTTTTAGTCCGTGTGTTGTTGCATGTTTATTGCCAATAGATTTAGGATATCTTTTGATTAAATTTAACACTTCCTCATTTTTTGTGCATGTATTGTTCTTTCAATACATCACTTCTGTCTTGCACCTGTTCACTTCCTCTTCCATATCTAACTCTTCAGTTCCTACTTCTTTTTAAACCCTCTTTCTTAATCTTTTCGTTTTCTTCATTCTACTCTTTCACTCTCTTTCAAAATCCTCTCCTTTTCTCTCTTAACCCTAAAACTTCTCTCCAATGGCCCGTCGTTCGAGATCCACCGCTAATCAAACCCCGACCGCTAGTTTGTCTGGTTCGAAGCATCGTCGTGTTGCTACCGTTGTTTCCGAAGCGTCAAGTGAAGCATCTCCTGATTCGTTTGACAGACATGTAAAAGAAAGCGGCTCCAAAATCTTAAAAAAGCTTATTCTTAAAGAGCGGATTTGTGATATTGAGTTGTTAACCCGAGTTGGCGTGTATGATTTGTTCAAGTTCCAAGGGTGTGAATCGCTATTGTCACCGGAAGAAGTTATATACCCAGAGCTTGTCCGTGAGTTCTATGCAAATTTTCAATTACTTTCAGAAGGCATTGTGTTTTTCAATGTTCGAGGAACTCCTGTCATTTTCAAGGCTGATGCTCTTGGCAGAATTGGAGGCTTGTCAGATCAAGGGGTGTGTACTTTCACAACATACCAGGCGTTTGTTGATGTTCCGGGGATTCATTATGAGGAACAACTCAAAGCTATTGTTGGCGAGAACTTTGTTGATGTTTCCATAAAACCATCGGTATCAGATTTAACTCCACTCTCTCTTTTGGTTTTTAAACTGTTCATACAAATTTGTTGCCTCGTAAAAGTGGTCGAGATCGAATCACTTTTCAAGATTGGATTTTAATTTCTATGTTTGTCAAAAAGGTTCCTTGTGATGTGTCTTCCCTGATTATGAAAAATATGCACCATTGCTCGACTCATGAGTCGATGCACTTGCCTTATCCTGCACTATTGTCTAAAGTGTTTCGGTATTTTTGTGTCTCTGTTTCTTCTATTGAATCTGAGAAAATTAGTACGTTGTTTGATTTGTCTATTTTAACAGCAAATAATTTATTTGTTGCGGAGTCAAATAAATTGTTTTCTGATGAAACTCATAGGCACGTTGGTGGACTTCCAAAATCCCCAAACTATACCTCAGACCCCTTTGATCAGCCTACAAATACTCTGCTTAATCTTTGTTGATTAAATTAAATGAAAATTCTGCCACTTTGGCTAATCTTAATCAACACTTTGCGTCTGTTGAGACTTTGGGTTCGCTAACCTCACAGGTTAGTATGATGCATGCTTCGTTTGAGTTATTTCGTAAGTTTGTTTATTCTTCCTTGGATTCAATCAATGCAAAGCTATCTGTTTTGCATGCTTCTGATGTAAAGTTGGCCAAAACAACAGACTTTGAGTTTGGGACTCTACAAGAAGGGATGATTTCCTCGGCCAAGGCCAGGGAAAAAGAGTTTGTAAAGTTGTTTTTCAAGCTTTGGTCCGAGACGAAGTTTGTGTCACAGCAGCTGTACGCTATGCAGGATAAGAGTAAGATGTACTGGCATAAGAAAGGAGACTGGATTGGCGATTGTACTTTAGAAGAAATCACTGCTCCTCTGCCACTTCCTGCCATCCCTCCACCTTCGGTTTTCGGCATGACCAGAGAAGACTACAAAGAAAAGATCTTTGACTGGCTTCGTGAACGGGACGGAAAGGCACCAGCTCAAGATGCTTTTGATAAGCTTTTCTCAGAATATGGTTCTGCTCCTGTCTTTCCATCTGCCAAGGATAAAGCTTCGGGCTCGGGCAAAGGAAAAGGGAAGGCTCCAGTCAACATCGATGATGATTCAGACTAAGCCTTTTACGATGATGAAGGGGGAGAAATTCTGGATGCATATTTCTGTGGTTTCGTTTAAAGTTTTAAGACTTTGGTTCTTCTATGTGGTTTCTTGTTTTTAAGACTATGATGCTTGTTTGAGATTGTTTGATGATTGATGAATGATTTTAATTGTTTTAAAAAGACAACTAGACACCCTGGTTGAATGGGTGGGTTGTTCTTTGGGTTTCTTAGTTTTATATATAATTGAGATTGTCTCATTTATGTGTTTTATATCTTATATGCATATTGTCTCATTCATTCTTAACATTTCTTACTATTTCATTCACATTGTTGCATTCATATTAAACTTGTTATTTTCTGTGTTGCTAATTTTCTACCTCCAGGAGCTTTAAGTGTTTTTTGTTAGGGGGAACAATTTGTCATCATCATAAAAGGGGGAGAATGTTAATTGTTTGGGTTTATGATGATAAGATCTTTCAACAACAGAATGCAGATAAACAGAATGGAATAATGCAACAAGACTGATTTAACATTGCTTATCAGATTGCAACAGCTCTTTCAAGAGTTTATCCCGCAGGTTTAGTATTAGGTTGTTAGGGTTTGTGTAAATCTTGTTTATCTGGATAAACCTTATCTCAAACAAACCCATCCTATCTTATAAACTAAGTTTGAATCTTTCAAGACTTATCTTTTACTTAGTTTATCTTTTTCAAATAACTAACAGATTAGTTTCTCAAGTTTCATTCAAATATTTTCAAACAAACTTGCTTTCAAATCTTATCTATCTTATCCTTTGTTTGAAAATAAATCTGTTAGAACTTTGCCTATAAATACAACTCATTATCTCAGATTTGTGACTAACGCTTTCACGTCAATCTTTCATTATCTGAAAACTCCTTCTTGTTCTATACCCAAGATACATATCCAGTAAACAAGAAGCCTAGTTTGAGGTGTAAACTTTCTTATTATATTCTTGTATCTGAAAGGTGTATTATATCACTTGTCCCGGGTTGTGAGAGTTTGATTACAACAGGAAGGCCAAGTAGCTTTGTGCTAGGTAGCTGTGTGCTAGGGAAATGTTTCTTTCAAGTGGACTTCCAAAATCCCCAAACTATACCTCAGACCCCTTTGATCAGCCTACAAATACTCTGCTTAATTCTTTGTTGATTAAATTAATAAAAATTATGCCACTTTGGCTAATCTTAATCAACACTTTGCGTCTGTTGAGACTTTGGGTTCGCTAACCTCACAGGTTAGTATGATGCATGCTTCGTTTGAGTTATTTCGTAAGTTTGTTATTCTTCCTTGGATTCAATCAATGCAAAGCTATCTGTTTCGCATGCTTCTGATGTCAAGTTAGCCAAAACAATAGACTTTGAGTTTGGGACTCTACAAGAAGGGATGATTTCCTCTGCCAAGGCCTGGGAAAAAGCGTTTGTAAAGTTGTTTTTTCAAGCTTGGGTCCGAGACGAAGTTTTTGTCACAGCAGCTGTACGCTATGCAGGACAAGAGTAAGATGTACTGGCATAAGAAATGAGACTGGGTTGGCGATTGTACTTTAGAAGAAATCACTGCTCCTCTGCCACTTCCTGCCATCCCTCCACCTTTGGTTTTCGGCATGACCAGAGTAGAATACAAAGAAAAGATCTTTGTCTGGCTTCGTGAATGGGACGGAAAGGCACCAGCTCAAGATGCTTTTGATAAGCTCTTCTCAGAATATGGTTCTACTCCTGTCTTTCCATCTGCCAAAGATAAAGCTTCGGGCTCGGGCAAAGGAAAAGGGAAGACTCCAGTCAACATTGATGATGATTCAGACTAAGCCTTTTATGATGATGAAGGGGGAGAAATTCTGGATGCATGTTTCTGTGGTTTTGTTTAAAGTTTTAAGACTTTGGTTCTTCTATGTGGTTTCTTGTTTTTAAGACTATGATGCTTGTTTGAGATTGTTTGATGATTGATGAATGATTTTAATTGTTTTAAAAGACAACTAGACACCCTGGTTGAATGGGTGGGTTGTTCTTTGAGTTTCTTAGTTTTATATATAATTGAGATTGTCTCATTTGTGTGTTTATATCTTATATGCATATTGTCTCATTCATCCTTAACATTTCTTACTGTTTCATTCACATTGTTGTATTCATATTATACTTGTTATTTTCTGTTGTTGCTAATTTTCTACCTCCAGGAGCTTTAAGTGTTTTTTGTTAGGGGGAACAATTTGTCATCATCATAAAAGGGGGAGAATGTTAATTGTTGGGGTTTATGATGATAAGATCTTTCATCAACAGAATGCAGATAAACAGAATGGAATAATGCAACAAGACTAATTCAACATTGCTTATCAGATTGCAGCAGCTCTTTCAAGAGTTTATCCCACAGGTTTAGTATTAGGTTGTTAGGGTTTGTGTAAATCTTGTTTATCTGGATAAACCTTATCTTAAACAAACCCATCCTATCTTATAAACTAAGTTTGAATCTTTCAAGACTTATCTTTTACTTAGTTTATCTTTTTCAATAACTAACAGATTAGTTCTCAAGTTTCATTCAATATTTTCAAAACAAACTTGCTTTCAAATCTTATCTATCTTATCCTTTGTTTGAAAATAAATCTGTTAGAACTTTGCCTATAAATACAACTCATTATCTCAGATTTTGACTAACGCTTTCACGTCAATCTTTCATTATCTGAAAACTCCTTCTTGTTCTATACCCAAGATACATATCCAGTAAACAGAAGCCTAGTTGAAGTGTAAACTTTCTTATTATATTCTTTGTATCTGAAAGGTGTATTATATCACTTGTCCCGGGTTGTGAGAGTTTGATTACAACAGAAGGCCAAGTAGCTTTGTGCTAGGTAGCTGTGTGCTAGGAAAATGTTTCTTTCAAGTGACTTCCAAAAATCCCCAAACCTATACCTCAGACCCCTTTGATCAGCCTACAAATACTCTGCTTAATCTTTATTGATTAAATTAAATAAAAATTCTGCCACTTTGGCTAATCTTAATCAACACTTTGCGTCTGTCGAGACTTTGGTTTCGCTAACCTCACAGGTTAGTATGATGCATGCTTCATTTGAGTTATTTCGTAAGTTGTTTATTCTTCCTTGGATTCAATCAATGCAAAGCTATCTGTTTCGCATGCTTCTGATGTCAAGTTAGCCAAACAATAGACTTTGAGTTTGAGACTCTACAAGAAGGGATGATTTCCTCGGCCAAGGCCTGGGAAAAAGCGTTTGTAAAGTTGTTTTTCAAGCTTGGGTCCGAGACGAAGTTTGTGTCACAGCAGCTGTACGCTATGCAGGACAAGAGTAAGATGTACTGGCATAAGAAATGAGACTGGGTTGGCGATTGTACTTTAGAAGAAATCACTGCTCCTCTGCCACTTCCTGCCATCCCTCCACCTTTGGTTTTCGGCATGACCAGAGAAGAATACAAAGAAAAGATCTTTGTCTGGCTTCGTGAATGGGACGGAAAGGCACCAGCTCAAGATGCTTTTGATAAGCTTTTCTCAGAATATGGTTCTGCTCCTGTCTTTCCATCTGCCAAAGATAAAGCTTCGGGCTCGGGCAAAGGAAAAGGGAAGACTCCAGTCAACATTGATGATGATTCAGACTAAGCCTTTTACGATGATGAAGGGGGAGAAATTCTGGATGCATGTTTCTGTGGTTTTGTTTAAAGTTTTAAGACTTTGGTTCTTCTATGTGGTTTCTTGTTTTTAAGACTATGATGCTTGTTTGAGATTGTTTGATGATTGATGAATGATTTTAATTGTTTTAAAAGACAACTGGACACCCTGGTTGAATGGGTGGGTTGTTCTTTGGGTTTCTTAGTTTTATATATAATTGAGATTGTCTCATTTGTGTGTTTTATATCTTATATGCATATTGTCTCATTCATCCTTAACATTTCTTACTGTTTCATTCACATTGTTGTATTCATATTATACTTGTTATTTTCTGTTGTTGCTAATTTTCTACCTCCAGGAGCTTTAAGTGTTTTTTGTTAGGGGGAACAATTTGTCATCATCATAAAAGGGGGAGAATGTTAATTGTTGGGGTTTATGATGATAAGATCTTTCATCAACAGAATGCAGATAAACAGAATGGAATAATGCAACAAGACTGATTCAACATTGCTTATCAGATTGCAGCAGCTCTTTCAAGAGTTTATCCCGCAGGTTTAGTATTAGGTTGTTAGGGTTTGTGTAAATCTTGTTTATCTGGATAAACCTTATCTCAAACAAACCCATCCTATCTTATAAACTAAGTTTGAATCTTTCAAGACTTATCTTTTACTTAGTTTATCTTTTTCAAATAACTAACAGATTAGTTTCTCAAGTTTCATTCAAATATTTTCAAACAAACTTGCTTTCAAATCTTATCTATCTTATCCTTTGTTTGAAAATAAATCTGTTAGAACTTTGCCTATAAATACAACTCATTATCTCAGATTTGTGACTAACGCTTTCACGTCAATCTTTCATTATCTGAAAACTCCTTCTTGTTCTATACCCGAGATACATATCCAGTAAACAAGAAGCCTAGTTTGAGTTGTAAACTTTCATATTATATTCTTGTATCTGAAAGGTGTATTATATCACTTGTCCCGGGTTGTGGAGTTTGATTACAACAGGAAGGCCAAGTAGCTTTGTGCTAGGTAGCTGTGTGCTAGGGAAAGGTTTCTTTCAAGTGGGCCAAGTTTGTAATCAAGGAAAGTTTGTAAGTACTTTGTTTTAAGTGGATATAATACATTCTCTATGCTAGTTGGCATGAGGACTTGGATGTAGGCCATAGACTAGGTGCAGGGGCCGAACCAAGTGAAAACTTCCGGTGTTTTTACTTTTCAGTTTTCAGCATTCTGCATTTCTTATTTCAGCATTTCAATTTCTGTAGTTAATTGAGACTGTCCCATTCATTGTCTCATTTGTAAAGGGACTGTCCCATTTGCATAAGAGACTGTCCCACTTGCCATGACAGTTAGATTATTATATTATTTATTGAACCATCGAATTTCAGTTTTAATAATAATCACTTGTTAATAACTAATTTTAGAGGAAGATTATAGAAACTAGTAACTTTTAATAATAACCACATGTTATGAACTAATTGAACTTTTTTTGTTCTTTTTCTTAAGGAACTCATTTCCTTATTTTTTATCTTTTTTTATTTTTTAAATTTCGAAAAATTATTCTTTTATACGGATGAAAAATACATATTTAAAATATATATTATGTTTTGAAAATGATTTACAAATTTTCCACTTTTTCCATAACAATACCTTTTTACATAGCAATAGTAATTTATTAAGAAGATGATTTTTAATAGAATACTAAGTCAAAATATAATTATTTAATAGAACATTATTTTTTACACAATATTATTTTCTCATAAAATACATGCATACAATTCTTAGCCGAATATAATTTCTTTACAGGACACAATATTATTGAGAAATGAAAAAAAAATTATTTGACGGCATAACATATAAAATGGTATATTACAGTTTATTTGGATGGACATCTGTAGTTTTATGTAGTTACTAGGTTACCAACATATATATATATATATATGTCATGTGATTACATGATACATGCCAATAATATATGTGCTATTTATCATTGATGCTATGGACATTAACCACAATTCATTGTTATATTAGATCATTACTTAAAAACTATTAGTAATGTTCATGAATTAAATTCGAAAAATAGAAACCGCCAAACAGTCAAATGTATTACCTATACTTTTGTGGGTTTGAGAATTGTAATATTTTTCATAATTGTTTAGTGAAAGTATGAACAAAAATCTAATTACTAATATAATCAAGGTACCACTCCAAATATGGATTTTATGATATAATTTTGTAAGAGATGAAACATTTGTAGGGTCACTTAAAGAGCGTAAGTTTTCTGAACTTCTTGGAGAACCTGAGCTGCTTTTGGGAAGTACATCTCCTGCCTCTGTAAAAGTGATAGTAGAGTTGAGAGTAACACAAGCAACCAAATTAGAAAAAGCCACATCAGGAGTTTTAAGGAATTATTAGGATAATGTTGATATTGATGTTGATGTGAAGGTATTTGCTCAACACTGTAAGGCGGGTTAATGTTACGAGCCCACCACTCATATTTAAAGCACTACCACCAATACCACCACTATCAAGGTTTTCACCATTAGCAACTGGCACCAAGACAATAACTAAAACCACTACCTCCAAATATTACCGAACATACAACCAGTGCTACCACTAAAGCTACCAGCCATGCGATCACCAATGTTTCCACTTAAGCTACCAGTAATGCTACCACCATTGCCACTATTAAGACTAACCAATATACCACTAATGCTATCACTATGGCAACTAGCCATGCCACCACTAAAGCTACCAGCAATGTTACCACCAATGCCACCACCAATGCAACTACTAAGACTAACCAATATATCATCAATTGTACCACCTGTAATACCATCATTAAAGTGGCCATGAATGGAACTGCTTAAACTAGCAAGAACTTCAACACCAACACCAACAATACCACCACTAATTCTCCTACTAAAATTACTGCTTCCAATGCCACCAATTGCACTAATAAGAGCACCACGACCAATGTCACCATCAATGCCACCACATCCACTACTAATATATCGTCTCTAGTACCACCAATGTAACCACTAAAGATGCCAGTCATGCTACCACCAATGCCACTACTAAGACTACCCAATACCACCAATGCTACCACCGCTGATGCCATTATTAAAGTTACCACCAATGACACTATTTAAGTTAGCACGAACTTCACCACCAACAATGCCACCACCAATTCCACTACTAAGATTACGGCTACTAGTGCCACCAATTGGACTAGTAAAATTACTGCCACCAATGCCACCGCCAACAATATTACTACTTGATTCAAGAAAAACCATAACTATATACAGGAGAAACAAAAATACCTTTGGTGCAGTAAGGACAGACCAACAAATTTGGCAAGCTGTTTCTCCATAGATATGCCGCAAGCATATAGAGAGGATCTTCATCATACCGATACTTTTTCATAGACTGAAAATGGAAGTGCATTGATCAATTATAAAATTATATTTTTAAAAAAATGAACTAAAGAGCTACAATGAGAAATAATAACCAAAACTTGAAAATTTAAATATTCGGAGAAATTTTACATCAGTAAGAACTTCTTTCCTCTCCAGAGGTCCCTGCCTGGACTTTTCCACTAAAGAGGCTATTTGCATAGAAGATAGTGATTTTGTATATCGCTGAAGGGAGACCAGGCTACAGAACTAAAAATTACAACAGGCAAAAAATCAATCGCTTCAAGTAAAAACAAAATTAGAAGATAAAGAAACTAGAATATGCAAAAATATCTCAATCATGTTAACTCACCTCCAATGGGAGATAACTCACCTCCAATGGAGATAAATAGGTTTGCTCGATTTACCAACATCAAGGCACGGAAAGTACGCAGAAGTTCTAAGTTCCAAATTCAGATGTCTTCTAAAGTATTCATAAACTGTAATCTCCTTAGGCTTCACTTCACCACGGCTACCGATATCTCCAGGTTTTTCTTTCAATGTGAAACTTCAAACAGAAAGAAACAAAGTGAGAATCAATTCACAGACATGCCTTTTCATTTTGAACATTAGAAAAGGATGAATTAAAAAAATTAAACAACTTACTATAGCTCATTGCAAGGCTTCTCACTCAACCCTTTTATCTTAAATTCTCGGTTGCTATGCGTGGCCTTGACTCTCATGTTTCTCAGCCTTTTCTTGGCCTGTTGTATTTGTAAAAGCACAATTTAATAGACAAAAAAGAAGAAGCATAATGCAGGTTTTTCAGGTGTCATTTCATGAATTACCTTAATCCAGTCTATTCTACGAGCATCCTGTATACCCTGATTGGCTCTCAG